>NC_043965.1:3961542-3984204 GCF_902148855.1 Sphaeramia orbicularis | reverse complement strand
GAAATTATCTCGGTCAGATTTGTTGAAATCAGATTTTCCAGATCTATTGTCTATAAATCAGTTCTTCTGTCTCACTGCAAAGTTCCTCTGTAGGTCATTCTGTCGTATTTTAAGTGTGTTGAGATATTTGGACTAGAAATGAGACAAATACACTCGGTCAGATGTAGGTTTTTCCAGTGTATTAGTTCATGTATTGTAAAAGTCCGGGGGTCCCTGAACGCAGCGCTCAGACTCAGTTATCTTTTTGTGCACACCAAAGCATTAACATATTCTGACCATATTGCGGCTTCTGTGAAAAACCTCGTTTCATGGACACAGACGGAAGCTATCTAAAAAAAAAAAAAAAAAAAAAAAACTACCATAGACGGAGGAAGGGGGTGTTTGCCGTCGGCGTGGAAGTGGGAATAATCCCAGTGGGCCTCATGAGTGCAGAAGTGGGTTTCCTTTCGGCCATGTCTCATCACAGATCCTGTCCAACTTGTGCGGTGCTGGATGGCCGGCGGCCGCCCTTTTGACTGGCTCATCCTGTCATTTTAACACTGAGAAGTGCACACGCATGACAAATTGTAGACAGGATGCCCCAAGGTACTGGAAGGCACCCACACTTTGCCCTTTAGTTTTTTTTGTTTTCTTCTCCCCCCCTTGTTTAAGACACCTTCCCTTTCATTATGCGCTCAGGACAAGGAAATTAATAGAGCGTTATTGGACCGCGGGACAGCCTCCTGACCAGCCTGATCTCCAGCTACGTTTGAGGGATTGATGCCTTTAAGGACCTTGACATGGCGCTTGGTGGTTTTTTTTTGCCCCTGTTTTCCGTTCAGTCTGCTCTCTGCTCACCAAGGCGTAGCACATCACAGCCCATAAACAGGCCCATCACTTAAGACCTAGAACATATAGATCCCACCGCCTCCGTCCTCTGAGGCAGCCGTGTCAAACTCGCTTTAATTCAGCTTCCACGTGGAGCTCAAGTGGGCCGGACCAGGAAAGAAGAACATAAGAACCAGGAAAAGGATGACAGATCCAAAGAGTACAAAGTGTCCGTCAAAAAAAATATGAATAACATGAACAATCTGACTTTTTTTCTTTTTTTTTTTTTTTTTTTTTTTTTTTTTTTTTTTCTTTTTTTATTTAACCCTTTCATGCATACTGGTCAGTCCAGTGGTCAGCTATTTTCCAGCTGTTTCTCTTATATATTCATGGGTTTTGTTGTTTTAGTTCCGTACCAGCCAACACAGTGGACGCTTATGCACCATCCCATAATACACTGACATTCATACCACTACTGTAACTTTGCTGTTCTTGATAAACCTGATCTGCACTAACATGTTAGAGTGTAAATCAATGCAAAAGGTTTTTTTTGGGTTTTTTTGTGCATATTATCTCCATGAAGTGAGTAATAACTAGTATTAGAGTATGTTCAAATGTGAGAAAACATCTGATTAGCTGCATTAAAAATGTTTTATTTCATAGTTTTCACACAGTATACCAGTAAATATATATTTCTTTGCTTCAAAAATTAACGCACTGTGTCCAGCTGAGTGGAACTCCATGAAAAATAGGTTCATAAGGAAATTTTCAATCACATTGTTTTTTTAATGTCTAAAAAAGAAATAAAATAGGAAAAATATCTTGATTAAGGTTCTCATAATTCATGCATGAAGTTAAACTAATACCAAATATACTAGATTCGTGAAATACTTTTGGAGGAAAAAGATTTTATTTCATGTTACAAACAGCCTTAATACCATTTTTACCAACTTTTTTGGGCTAAAATTGTTTAAAAAAACAAAACAAAACAAAACAAAAAAAACCTGACATTTCTTAAGAAAATTAAGCGCAATTTTAACCATTGCAAACTATCTGTTCACAAAAAAAATCTGTCTTCTATCTATATCTTAAGAAAACTAACTGCAATTTTAATAATATTATTTATGTTATTAAATGTTGTGTGTAGTTGCGTGATCTGTAAGTTATAATGTACTTGTGGAAACGATAAACTGAGGCTGAATATTGTAAACATTTGCGTGTAATTTTCCTTTTTTTTTAACACTAAAAAAAACTTGTCAAAAGAGTTGTCATTATTTAAAGGTTATTATGTTATTATTTCACAAATTTTTCCCACAAAACATTTAGTAACAGGTATAATATTGTTAAAATTGTGGAGTTTGGAACTAAAATAAGTTAACTGTTAATATCTTGTGTTCAGATTTGGGTATTTTCAGTGTAAAGAGTAGTGATGGAATGACATAATACCAGTAAATAAGCAATTGCAGACATTTACATGCAATTTTACTTTTTTTTTTTTTTTTTTTTTTTACACTAAAACAGGTAAAATAAGTTAACTGTTAATATCTTGAGTTCAGATTTGCGTATTTTCAGTGTAAGGAGTAGTGATGGATATAACATAATAACTTATAAATAATGACGGCTCCAAATGTTTCTGTATGTTTTAGGGTGAAAGAGTAAAATTATATAATGGAAATGTTTACCTCGACAAAGTGTCCTTGAAAAAATGTGAATAACATGAACAACCTGACATGTGTTAAGAAAATAAGTGCAATTTTAACAATATTCAGCCTCAGTTTCTCATTTTCACATGTAATTTATAACTTACAGATCACACAAATACACAAAACATTTAAAAACAGGGATAATATTATTAAAATTCGTGTTAGTTTTCTTAAGATATTTCATTTTGTTCATGTTAGAACCTTTTTTTGTGAATGGATGGTTTGCAATTGTAGATATTTGCATGTAATTTAACTTTTTTTTTTTTTTACTCTAAAACAAATTAAAAACTTTTGGAGTTGTCATTATTTATAGGTTATTATGTTATTATTTCGCAAATTCATCCCATGAAAAATTTAGTAACATATAGAATATTAGTAAAATTGCAGAGTATGGAACTAAAATAAGTTGGCTGTAAATATCTGGAGTTCAGATTTGGGTATTTTCTGTGTAAGGAGTAGTGATGGAATAACAGAATAACCAGTAAATAATTACAACTCCAAACTTTTCTGTTTTTAAAGTGAAAAAAGTTAAATTACATTATGAAAAAGTTTGTCTGCAAACTATTCTTTAAATACTACAAACACCATGAACAACCTTAACTGTATAAAAAAAAAAATAAGTGCAATTTAATAACATGCCTCACTTTTACACATGTATATAAACTAAAATGATTTTGAACCCAGTGACTGTTAATATCAGCATTTAGTTTTTTTATTTCACACAGCTAATTTTTTGGTTCTTACCAAGATTAAAAAAAAAAAAAAAAATTAAGAAGTGAAAAAGTTTAGAAGGTGTAGATAATTTATCTTGTTTTAAGAGTTAATTTCTTATTTTAAGTGTTCGTACATCGTAGACATGCTTATTTCTAGATTTAAACATCTTGTCTAGTGTCATTCTCTTGCTGCATGAGCAGATATTTCACTTGTTTTAAGTACTTTTTCCTCAGATTTACTGTTTTTATCTGGTTTTTAGACCCCCCCCCCCCCCTTGTTTTTCAGTGCACATGTTCATCCCAGGGGTCAGATCGGACCCTTTAGGTGACTGTTAATATCCAAGTTTAGTTTTTGTATTCACACTGCAAATAATTTGGCTCTTATCAAGATAAAAAAAAAAAAAACTTTATTTTTTAATTTTTCTTGTTTTAAGAGTTAATTTCTTATTATAAGTCTTGCTGCATGAAACAGATATTTCACTTGTTTTGAGAACTTTTCTTCAGATTTTGTGTTTTTATCTTGTTTTAAAAGTTCATTTCTTATTTAAGTGTTCGTACATGGTAGACATGCTTATTCCTAGATTTAACATCTTGTCTAGTGGAATTCTCATTGCTGCGTGAACAGATATTTCGCTTGTTTTGCGTACTTTTTCCTCAGATTTTGTGTTTTTATCTTGTTTTTAGACCCCCCCCCCCCCCCCCCCCCCCCCCCCCCTTGTTTTTGCAGTGCACATATTAATCCAAGAGGCCGGTTTTGTCCCACCATTGACTGTTAATATCCGAGTTTAGTTTTGTATTTCACACTGCAAATTAATGGCTCTTACCAAGAAAAAAAATTAAATTAAATTAAAAAAAACTTTTTTTTTTTAAAATTTATCAGGTTTTAAGAGTTAGTTTCTTATTTTAAGTCTTGCTGCATGAACAGATATTTCACTTGTTCTGAGTACTTTTCCCTCAGATTTAGACATTATTTGGCTCTTACCAATATTACAAAAAAAACTTTATTTTTTATTTATCGTGTTTTAAGAGTTAATTACTTATTTTAAGTCTTGCTGCATGAACAGATATTTCACTTGTTTTAAGTTCTTTTCCTCAGCTTTAGTGTTTTTATCTTGTTTTTAGACCCCCCCCCTTGTTTTTCCAGTGCACATGTTCATCCCAGGGGTCGGATCGGACCCTTTGGCGGGCCGGGTTTTTGTCCCGCCGGCCGTCCGTTTGACACCTCCGCTCTGAGGGCTTCGCCGTCGCGTCACAACTCACCAGTTCTCTCGCAGCAGAATATCCAAGTTTAATTAAAATAATTAAAGGCAACAGCAAGCAGCAGCCTGTGAAGACTTGTCTGTCTGTTTTTTATGCCTTTTGACATTGAATGACCTATTATCGGGTTATTCACAGCGAAAAAAAAAAAAAAAAAGAGGACACCACCACACCACGGTGACGTCCATGTCCAAAACGCAAACCAAAGCAGCGGATGCGACGGACGGATAAGTATTGTTCATTTCCAGAAATTACACCCCCCCCCAACCACCACCTCCCTCAGCCCCAAAAAGCAGGGATATATACTTCTATATATTGCGGATTTGTCAAGCGTGCTGTCATGACGCCAATCCCAAATGATGTTAGTGTGAGCGGAAACACTGTGGGGGGAGGAAAGGGGGCAGCAGCTGAAGAAAAAAGGCTCGAATGATCCAGTCACTTCGGATACCGGACCTCAGATGGAAAATGGATATTCGAGTCGAAACCTGACAAAGCGCGCCGGCTTTGACGGGAAGCGGTATAGACAATGACCAGTGGCTGGGTCAGTGGGATGTCTGTGTGCAGGCAGGGAAGCTTATCAAATGACACTAAAAATAAGTTCAACAACCATCAAGTTTGAGGCGGAATGGGCGCCAGTCGCACGTTCGCCGGGCACGCCGAGGCGGGCGCCGTTGCCACACGCCGCTCTAATTATTCCTTGTTTTCCCCCCGCCCCGCTTCACCATCGCACGGACATAAATAAATAATTTGACCGACGAAATCCTGAGGGTGCGCCGGTATTTATGTCCGACTTAAACGCTTTTAGCCTCTTGCATAATTTCACAGGTTGACATTTAATCGGCTCGTCAACGCGCGAGGACGGGGAGGTTTCAGCGCTTAGCAGTTTTTTTAATATCAGTTTGTGTTTGTGTGTTGGCGTGGATGGGCAGTAACCCCGCCCCCCCCCATGCTATGATGGAAGTCGAGTGTCTTTGTTGGAGGTTTTTACAGTCGCACGTGATGTGAAAAGTCACACAAATCTGCAGAGGTCTAATGGTTTTAACATGAATGATACAAAAAAGTCACCAAAAACACATCTGAAATGACTGATAAGTCATCAAATGAACGTTAAGTCATAAATATCTGAATAAATCTGACTGATCGAACCTCAAACTCAAAGTAATTAATCAATACATACTAATAAAAATGTCAAATTTTTCCCTCAAAAGTCCGTATTTTTCCACATATTATCTAAGTTTAATCACATGCATTTGTTTGTGTTGAAAAAGTGCTGTAATGATGGACACTGCAGGAAGTCTAGTGTCTTTGTTGGAGGTTTTTACAGTCGCACGTGGTGTAAAAAAATCACACAAATCTGCAGAAGTCTGATGGTTTTAATATGAGGCTGAATGCTACAATGACAAAAGTCATTAAAAACGCGTCTGAAATTACTGATAAGTCATCAAACGAACATTAAGTCATAAATATCTGAATAAATCTGACTGATCAAACCTCAAACTCAAAGTAATTAATAAATAAATACTAATAAAGTGTCTATTTTTTCCCTCAAAGTCCGTATTTTTCCACATATTCAAGTTTAATCACATGCATTTTTTCATGATGAAAAGTGCTGTAATGATGGACACTGCAGGAAGTCGAGGGGCTTTGTTGGAGGTTTTTACAGTCGCACGTGGTGTAAAAAGTCACATAAATCTGCAGAAGTCTGATGGTTTTAACATGAATGATACAAAAAAGTCATTAAAAACACATCTGAAATTACTGATGTCATGAAACAAACATTAAGTAAATATCTGAATAAATCTGACTGATCAAACTTCAAACTACTTAATCAATAATTACTAATAAAATGTCTATTTTTTCCCTCAAAAGTCCGTGTTTTTTCCACATATTATCTAAGTTTAATCACATGCATTTGTTCGTGATGAAAAAGTGCTGTAACATTACTCAGGTTGTGTATTTTTTCTTCTACATTTGCCTTTTTTAATTTCTAAAATATGCCTCTGACAACTTTTACAAGCGTTTTATTGTTTTAACAGATTTTTTTAATATTAGTTTTCATCAGTTCTACTCTGAAAGTGTCATAGATTTAGTTTTAAGTTCCTAAAAATCAGCCTGAAATAGAAAGTTATGAGAGTAAATGTAAAGTGGAGGCATCTAGAAAGAATAGAATAGAATAGAATAGAATAGAATAGAATAGAATAGAATAGAATAGAATAGAATCAATTAAATTAGATTAGATTGCATTAGATTACAATAGATTAGATTAATTAGATTTTTAGATTAAATTAGATTAGAATAGATTATATTATATTAAATTAAATTGGATTAGATTAGGCTTTATTGATCCCTCATTAAATTAATGTTCCAGTATCAGCAAAAGAACGAATGTACACATATAAGAAATATTACAAGAAAAAAGTAACAACTTAATTAGAAAAATAGTAGTAAAAAAAAAACAATTACACATTAGAAAATATTAGTAGAAATAATAAATAGCAATGTAATAATAATAATAATAATAATAATAATAATAATAATAATAATAATAATAATAACAATAATAATGATAGTAATACACTCAAATCCTAAGTTTTCGATGGTGTATATGTCTGATTTTAAATGCTTTTAGCACTGGAAAAAATCTAAACCTTACCAAGATAATTTTCACTTGTTCCATTGGCAGATTTTTTTGCTTAATTCAAGCAAAAAAAATCTTGAATTAAGCCAAAAAAATCTCGAATTAAGCAGAAAAAAACATTGAATTATGACAAAAAATATTTAAGTAAAAAAAATCTTGAATTAAGTAAAAAAAAATCTTTAAATAAGAAAAAAAATTCTTGAATTAAACAAAAAAAATCTTGAATTATGAAAAAAAAATCTCGAATTGAGCAAAAAAATCTTGAATTAACCAAAATATAATTTAATTAAGACAAAAAAAAATCTTGAATTAAGCAAAAAAAAGTCTTAAATTAAACAGAAAAAAATATTGAATTACTCCAAAAAATATTTAAGTAAAAAAATATCTTGAATTAAGTAAAAAAAAATAATCTTGAAATAAGCAAAAAAAAATCTTGAATTAAGCAAAAAAATCTTGGATTATGAAAAAAAAAAAAAATCTCGAATTGAGCAAAAAAATCTTGAATTAACCAAAAAATAATTTAATTAAGCCAAAAAAAAAATCTTGAAATAAGCAAAAAAAAAAGTCTTGAATTAAGCAGAAAAAATATTGAATTACTCCAAAGAATATTTAAGTAAAAAAAATCTTGAATTAAGTAAAAAAAAAAATCTTGAAATAAGCAAAAAAAAAAATTTGAATTATGAAAAAAAAAAAAACTCGAATTGAGCAAAAAAATCTTGAATTAACCAAAAAATAATTTAATTAAGCCAAAAAAAAATATCTTGAAATAAGCAAAAAAAAAAATTCTTGAATTAAGCAGAAAAAATATTGAATTGCTCCAAAAAATATTTAAGTAAAAAAAATCTTGAAATAAGCAAAAAAAAAATCTTGATTTAAGCAAAAAAAATCTTGAATTATGAAAAAAAACAAACTCAAATTGAGCAAAAAAATCTTGAATTAACCAAAAAATAATTTAATTAAGCCAAAAAAAATCTTGAAATAAGCAAAAAAAAAAAAAAAAAAAATCTTGAATTAACCAAAAAAAAAAAAATATATATATATATATAAATATATATATATATATATATACATTGAATTTAGCAAAAAAAATCTTGAATTAAGCAAAAAAAATCTTGAATTAAGCAAAAAAAAAATCTTGAATTAAGCAAAAAAAAAATCTGCCAGTGGAACCAGTGGGAGTTCTCTTGGTCAGATTTGTTGAAATCAGATTTTCCAGCTCTATCGTCTCTAAATCAGTTCTTCTGTTTCACTGAACCGTTCTTCAGGTGATTGTGTCTGATTTTCAGTCTGATGAAATATTTGGACTAAAATGAGACAAACACACTTGGTCAGGTTTAGATTTTTGCACTGAGCCTCCTGCTGACATGTCATCCGCTCGTCAAACACTCGGTGGATGAGGAGGTTCAGAGGTTTTAGGTCTGGTGTGTTTTGGTTCCAACAGTAGAAGGTTCTGAACCTGAACTGATGACATATTTACAGTGGTCGTCCTGGACCATGTCCTCCACCTGCATCATTACACACACACACTCCTACTGGACAGAAACAACACATTTAACATGTTCATGTGCTTTTTTGTAAATTAATGCTTCTTTATACGAGAAAAAAAGGTATTTTTATATTTTTAAATTTGATAAATTAAGTTCTGTTGAATCAACATCAATGAACAGTTTGGACTTTTTTAAGAGTCAACAAACTTTAGGTGAGTTTTTTTAACTTTATCAGCAAAAACACAACTTAAAAAAATAATAATAATATAAATACACTCACATCGGTTTCTGCAAAAGCGTTTACAAGATGATTTTCCAGTGTTTTTACTTATGAACCCGTTAAGACCCACAACTACTTATGTCACACCTCCTGTTTACTTGTATTTGTTTGTCTTTCCAGGGTCATTTATCACCTTTTATTATCACATTACCGTCTACATTTTGCATTTTCCTGTATTTAATTCACTGATCATGTAGATGTTCTTTAAAACTCAGAATAAATTCAAGGGTTATGATATTAAAAATAGAAAAAAAATAAAGAAAACATGACTTTTTCAACAAAATATATCATTATCTGAACATAAAACTATCATCTACAACCACTTTTACCGATCCAACTCTCTTGGTTTTATTTTTGAATCGATGCTGTAGAAGATGACGGTGTTTCCACGGTAACTACATCCACTACATGAAAAGATGATGAACTGTATTTTACACCAGTTCTTTACATGCGTTGACAGGATTAGTGGATCTAAAGTTATTGAACAGTTCAGATCAGCAGATGGTTTTGGTCGGCGGTGGATGTTTGGGTCTTTAAGGGTTAAAAACGTTTGTAATAAAACTATGAGGGGGCTGGTTTATGGTCCAGGTGGTACCTCAAAAAGAAAATAAATGAGAAATGAAAATATATATGGGTCAAAAAAAATAGATAAATGAATAAAAATTATTGTTACACTCAAATGAACTCAGATTGTATTAAAAAGTGTTTTGTCTGCAAAGTGCGTATTTTTTTTGCAACATTTCTGCCAAATTTTGTCTCTAATGTGACTTGCATGCACTACTCTCAGCCTAAAACCATTGTTATCAGTTCATTTTCTGTGCATAATTGTAATTTATCTTAGTGTTGCCATGGCGACTGTACAGTTTTTCTACCTTTTTTTTTATTCACTCAGCACCTTTTTACGTGTCGCACAAACTGCAACCAAAAATGCATCTTAGCCACGCTTTATTTTATGGGTTTTACACTGTTTTTTTTATATTATTAAATTTTTTTTGTCAAATGTTTTCTGTTTGTGTCAAATATACATTGAATGAAAAGCAGAAAGTGTTTTGTTGTTTTTTGTTTGGGGTTTTTTTTTTCGTCTATTTTTAACACGCAACCAAAAATGCATCTTAGCGACGCTTTATTTTATGGGTTTTAAACTGTTTTTTTTTTTTTTTTTTTTTTTTTGTCAAATGTTTTCTTTTTGTCAAATATACATTGAATGAAAAGCAGAAGTGTTTTGCTGGGTTTTTTTTTTTTTTTTTTGTCTTTTTTAGCACGCAACCAAAAATGCATCTTAGTGGCACTTAATTTTATGGGTTTTACACTTTTTTTTTTTTTTATATTATTATTTTTTTGGCAATTTTTTTCTGTTTGTGTCAAATATACATCGAATGAAAGCAGAAAGTGTTTCTTTTGTTTGTTTGTTTTTTTGGTTTTTTTTGAACATGCAACCAAAAATGCATCTTAGCGATGCTCTTTTTTATGGGGTTTACACTGGTTTTTTGGGGTTTTTTTTTTTTTTTTTGGGTCAAATTTTTTCTTTTTTTGTTTGTTTGTTTTTTTTTTTTTTTTTTTTTTTTTTTTATCTTTTTTTAATACGCAACCAAAAATGCATCTTAGCAGCACTTTATTTTATGGGTTTTACACTTTTTTTAAATTATTATTATTTATTATTATTTTGTCAGTTTTTTTCTGTTTATGTCAATATACATTGAATGAAAAGCAGAAAGTGTTTTGGGTTTTTTTTTTTGGTTTTGTTTTGTTTTTTTGTTTTGTTTTTTTGTTTTGTTTTTTGAACACGCAACCAAAAATGCATCTTAGCGATGCTTTATTTTATGGGTTTTACACTTTTTTTTTAAAAATTATTATTATTATTTGGCAATTTTTTTCTGTTTGTGTCAAATATACATTGAATGAAAAGCAGAAAGTGTTTTTTTTTGTTTGTTTGTTTTTTGTTTTTTTTGAACACGCAACCAAAAATGCATCTTAGCGATGCTCTTTTTTTATGGGGTTTACACTGTTTGTTTTTTTTTATTATTTTTTTTGGTCAAATTTTTTCTGTTTGTGTTTTGTTGTTTTTTTTTTTGTTTTTTTTTTTTTTTATCTTTTTTAATACGCAACCAAAATGCATCTTAGCAGCACTTTATTTATGGGTTTTACACTTTTTTAAATTATTATTATTATTATTATTTTGTCCGTTTTTTTCTGTTTATGTCAAATATACATTGAATGAAAAGCAGAAAGTGTTTTGGGTTTTTTTTTTTTTTGGTTTTGTTTTGTTTTTTGTTTTGTTGTTTTTTTAAATACGCAACCAAAATGCATCTTAGCGACGCTTTATTTATGGGTTTTACAGTGTTTTTTTATTAATTTTTTTGGTCAGTTTTTTCCTGTTTGTGTCAAATATACATTGAATGAAAAGCAGAAAGTGTTTTGTTGGGTTATTTTTTTTGGGGGGGTCTTTTTTTAACACGTGGGCGCTGGTAGGGGTGGACGCGCTGAAGGCCATCTTTAATTGGGCCCTTACAGATTTATAGGGCCCGACAGGGAACGTGATTATACAGAGTGAGTGTGGACAGAGGAGTGGACAGTGTGCAGCCTCTCCCCCTGTGAAGTCAGTCACCGCGGGCAACGCACACAAACACACACACACAAACACACACAAACCCTCCGAGGTCTTCATCGCCCCAAAAATGAGGTCTTGCATTTAGTAAAAATATGCGCTCGTACACCTTCTGCTTTCTCCACATTTGCATGCTGTGACAAGATGCCAGCTGAGGTGTGTGTATGTGTGTGTTAGTGGGTCAGTGTGTGTGTGTTTGCGTAGTGGACGTGCAGTAGCCCCGCCTCATCCATGCTGGACGTTACATATTGTCCAGTCCCTTTGTTCCAGACTCCGCTGTCGTAATAATCCAGTTTTTACCGTCGCACACGGTGTAAAAACTGACACAGATCTGACGGTTTGAACTAAAGGTGGAACCGGGTGACATAACAGCTTCTATTTTTATTTAAGCTTTATTTAAACAGGTACGTTCTGAAGAAAACAGAGTCATGTACAATAATGACCTGGACCAGGAGGGAGGGGTCAAATAACGACATGAAAATGAGAAATGACATAAGAAATACAATTAAAAAGATACAAATGAACAATGAATTCAAATTTCATTGCATTGGTTAGTTTGGTTTAAATTATCTTTGTTTCTAAAACACCTCAGAGATGAATTTTACTTTTAATTTACCTTTTACTAATTAACTTTTTTTATCCATGACTATGATTTTAAATGTTCTTCCTCTAAATTTCTAAAATATTTTTCCAGCTCTGACTGTAAATAATAATTTTCTACCACATCTAACCATCTACTTTCATCACATCTGACTGAGGAAGAAAAATCTACCATTAAACTTCGATGTTCATAAACTAAATGGACAAAAATATTGGGACACATCATGTTTACAGCTGTCAGATGAACGGTTTGTGATGATTTTAACATATAATTACCAATACAGTCAAATATAATAAATATACTATTTTCTTTTGTTCAGATAAGGTATAGTTTTTAGATGTTTCCTGCTTGACAGTTTCGACTGTGACTCAACAGGCTCGACGGGCTCTGATTGGACCGTGCCTCCTCCGCCTTGGGTGGTCTCTGGAGGAGGGAACCCCAGGTGTGCGACAGGGTGTAACGCCCCATCGTCCCGGTGATGGTGCCACTTCGCCCACTTCCTGATCTCTATCGCCTCCTTGAGGTCTCCTTATCCCTCCCTGGGATAAGAGCACAATCTTAACATCTGAGACAAAGTCAAACGTTGGATCAAGGAGAATTTTCACTAGTTCCATTGGCAGATTTTTTTTTTTTGTTTGTTTAATTCGAGATTTTTTTTTGGCTTAATTCAATTTTTTTTTTAAAGTTTTTGCTTAATTTTTTTTGTTGTTTTTTTTGCTTAATTCAAGATTTTTTTTCTCATTTCAAGATTTTTTTTTGCTTAATTCAAGATTTATTTCAGTTTTTTCTTGTTTAATTCAGTTTTTTTTTTTTTGTTTGCTTAAATCTGTTTTTTTGGTTTTTTTTTTTGCTTAATTCAAGATTTTTTTTGCTTGACTGAAGATTTTTTTGCATAATTCAAGATTTTTTTTATTTTTTATTTTTTTGCTTAATTTGAGCAAAAAATCTGCCAATGGAACAAGTGAAAATTCTCTTGGTAAGATTTCTTGAAATCAGAATTTCTAGATTTTCCAGATCTATTGTCTATAAATCAGTTCTTATACCTCACTGAAAAGTTCCTCTTTAGGTGATTCTGTCTGATTTTAAGTGTGACGAGATATTTGGACTAGAAATGAGAAAAATACACTTGGTCAGATTTACTTTTTTGCAGTTTGATTGATTGAAAGCCTAAATAATATCATTATCAGCATCTTTGAGTATCCAAAAAAGCACTATATAAGTGTAATGTATTATTATTATTATTATTATTTATTATTATTATTATTATTGTTGATGTTGTTGTTGTTGTTATTATTAATTATTATTGTTATTATTATTATTAGTAGTAGTAGTAGTAGTATTGTTACTATTTTGTTTTGATACCTTTGGATCTGGACCGAGGTTGATAACACTGGTCAACAACAAATTTATTGTTTCAGTTTTTGGAGCTGATTTAGGATAATTTTGGTGTGCTGAATCCAAAATCACATTAATTTTGCTCAATCAGGTCAACTTTCTGAACTATGCTACATATTGGCTTTTGAACATTTTTGCTTACATTTATGGGCATTTTCACATCATATGATACAAAATTCTTTCATATTTCTTGCAATAAACGAGTTCTGAAGATTTGACTTTTGCCAATTTATGATTAATGTTTTTTTTTTAATGTTACAGGTGAATGAAATGGCTTCGACTAGAAGATCTGGCAAAAATAAGCCTGACGTATTCTGCTCCATCTGCGGTGAATACACCATTGTACCTAACAGGAATCAAGTCACAAGTTTCATAAAGTGTGCTTACCAGTCTTATTTTGGTATTAATTATTATGTTTTGTGACAAGATCAAATTTTCAAATCAAATTAGCAAAAAAAACTGACCTGATTGAGAAAACAGATGTCATTTTTGGATTTAGCGGTGCCAAATGGTCCTAATTCAGTTTGAAAAAACCTAGACAACTTGCAAAAAAACATTTTTTTGTAACCCAGTGTAATTATTATTATTAAATATATGAGTAAAACAGTGGATCAACACTGAAATTAATGACATAAATCAGCTTTTTCAGCTTCTGTGAGCAAGAAAAAAATAAAACAAAGGCAAATGATCTGACACAAAAACACATTGAGTTATTAACTGAAAACAACCAACAAATAATAGAAAAAACAAAAAAAAACATGGATACGACCTTAAAACCGCTCATCTGTGAATATCTGCGTCGGCTTTTTCTTTGATCAATAACGTTCAAACCCAAACAGATTCTTGTGGGAAAGCAGTCGGCGCCCCGAAAAAACCCAAACTTTCAAAACAAAACATTTACAAAGATCGCTAAGTTTTTCAGTCTGTCTCAGTCTTCATCATACATTTTCCGTCTGTTCTTCGGAGAATAAAGAAGGGGGGGGCGGGGGGGCATTACTGGAGGCTGATGCCTGTGTCTATAGCCGGGCGCCTTTTCTCAGCTATAGACCATGTGATATGTGAACGGGATGAGCGCACAGTAACTCTGCCGCCATACGTCAACAAACAGAAGAGTTTGAGGATGTAAAGACGTCTGTGAGGAGAAGGAAGCAGCTGGATTATGCAGAAGATGTCGACTGTTTAAAGAAGCGGAGAATATTTTTAACTTCAGCAAGAAACAAATTCACAGAAAAATATGCTACGAAAAAAAAAAAAAGCACCACGAGGAGTCTGTCTTATGGTTTATCTTAACTCTTTCGTGTGCGCCGTCTGTATTTTTTAGCATTTTTTTTGCTTATTTTATCAATAATGTACATTTAATTCACATTTTTATTTAGTCTGTTCATGTTAATGCACAGTTACAGCAGGAAGGGACTTTTTTTTTTTTTTTTTTTACAAATTCCAGGCCTGAAAAACAATTAAAAAGCAGGAAAAAATGTTGTTTTGCTCAATACTTGAATCCGAAGTAATACATTTTCTTTATTTAACACTTAATAAAATAAAGAATCAGACACTAAACACAACAATCAGACCAAAAACACACTTGTCAGTCATATAAACTTCATTCTGTTTGGATAAAATGACCAGAATCCAGAAAAATCCACAACAAATGGATAGATCTGATCCATGACAGACGTCTATATATTCTATATTGTCATCTAGAATATATATAGATTTTAGAATTTGTGTAATATTTTCCTGCTCTGACTGTAAATAATAATTTTCTACCAAAACTACCCATCTACTTTCATCACATCTGACTGAAGAAGAAAAATCTCCCATTAAACTTTCAGGAAATATTGATGTTTTTATTTCAAATCCTCATCAAATCCTCACCTCGTCTAACAGCTGTAGACATGATGTGTCCCACATACTTTTGTCCGTATAGTGTACAAAGCCTAAATATATGAGTTAAAGTTTGATCAGGACTGAAATATAACGACATAATCAGCTTTTTCAGCTTCTGTGAGCAAGAAAAAATGAAAACAAAAGAGAAATGATCTGACACAAAACACACATTTAGTTATTAACGGAAAAAAAGCAACAAATAACAGAAAAAAAAAACACTGATTCTACATTAAAACCACTCATCTGTACAAACACTATATAGAAAAAAGTATGTGGACGCGTTTGAATTCGCTGTAGACGTGTCCCAATACTTTTGTCCAGAGTCATATAAACTTCATTCTATTTGGATAAAAATGACCAGAATCCAGAAAAATCCACAACAAAAGTACAGATCTGATCCATGACAGACGTCTATATATTCTATATGACAAACATCCCAGAGCCTTTAATTAAACAGATTAAACCACATGTCAGATCCGTTCTATTATCTAGTACAATACCATCTGATACTGTAAAATAATACTGAATTATACATACTGTCATAGTTATAGTTTCTATGTTTAGTTTTGGACGTTTTTGAATATTTGAAGTCAGATTCTGTTTCTGTTGTACACATATATACTTCTATGTGTGTGTTTCAGTTTATCTTTGTCTTCTGGACTGATGTTGTTCAGTGACTGTTCAGACACTAACGCTTTATTTTAGTCGAACGTGAGTGGGTCAAATGTCACACAGCTTTTAAAATGACCTTTGACCCAAATCTGACTGAATGAAGGAACCTGTGGTTTTCCCTGAAGATCTAGATATGCAATTTCTAGATCTGTCATATACAGTACTAGTATATTATAGAATAGTATAGTGTAGTATAGTATAGTGTATTATAATCCATTATAGTACATTGTAGTATAGTGTAATAGTATAGTGTAGTGTAGTATAGTACAGTGTAGTACAGTATAGTAGAGTGTTGTATAGTACAGTGTAGTATAGTATAGTACAGTATAGTATACTATAGTATAGTGTCCTATAGTACAGTGCAGTATAGTATAGTACAGTGAAATAAAGTATTGCACAGTGTAGTATATTATAGTACAGTGTAGTATAGTATAGTATAGAGGAGTATAGTATACTATAGTACAGTATAGTATACTGTAGTATAGTGTAATAGTGTAGTATAGGGAAGTATAGTATAGTGTAGTATAATGTAATAGTGTAGCATAGTATATTACAGTGTAGTATAGTACAGTACAGTATAGTGTATTATAGTATAGTACAGTTTAGTATAGTGCAGTGTAATACTATAGTATAGTGTAGCACAGTGTAGTATAGTGTAGTATAGTATAGTAATACCATAGTATAGTGTAATAGTGTAGCATAGTATATTACAGTGTAGTGTAGTACAGTGTAGTATAGTACAGTACAGTTTAGTACAGTGTAGTGTAGTACAGTATAGGACAGCATAGTATATTATAGTATAGTACAGTTTAGTATGGTGCAGTGTAATACTATAGTATAGTGTAATAGTGTAGTATAGTACAGTGTAGTGTAGTATATTATAGTACAGTATAGTGTAATACTGTAGTATGTTATAGTATAGTGTAGTATAGTGTCTTACAGTATACTACAGTATAGTATAGTATAGTTTTTTAAACGTCTTCTGCTGAAACTTGTGCTCGTGTCTGTTTTTTTTCGTCCGTTTCTCGGGTCAGTGTTTCTAAAGTTCGTTCAGTTTATACAAATGTACGTGTTTGTATTTGATGCATGTTGTAAATATTAACCCTGTTCCGTCTGCTGTTCCGTCTGTCGATGCTTTAGAACATGTCAGTGCTTCCACATGTCAGTCTGCTTCCTGTCGATCACTGACAGAAGTCATATCTGGACTGTGATTGGATGAGCTCAGTTCTCCTCCGGTCAAAGTCCCGCCCACTTGTACAGTGGGGTCCATCTCCTTCCTCCAGAACCAGAACAGAACCTGACAGCTGCCACCATTCAGCTGGTTCTGGTTCTGACGTACAGGGTCCCTGGTGGTCTTTTTTGGTTGGATGCGTAGTTTGGGGGTCTTTCAGACGGCGGTTCTGGCGTTCTTATATTTGTTCAGTGTTTGGAAACGCAGCAGCAGCAGACGAGGACGCCGTCAGCCTGCGTTCTGTGCATTCTTCTATTTTTGTATTAACGCTCCCGGCCCAGAAAACGCAGAACAAACTCCTAAATCCGCCCTGAGCCGCGCCACAAGGTTCTGTTTTCGCACTTTGGCGGCGGGGGGCTTAGGCGCCGTCAAACCTCCACCTCTTCCTTCCCCCACAGACTTTCTGTGGCCCGCTTCTGCAGCTGTCGCCCCTCAGCGTTCCCAGGTTCTCCGCGTTTGCAGTCGTAGACATTTTTGGGGGTAAACGTGGGATCGGAGGTGCACATGCTAACACCCCCCCCCCCCCCCAGCTGTAACCACAGCTTGTTAGAGTCGACACTTGATTTGATGCGTTGTGCTTCTCAGAGCTTCCATGGAAATCCATCTCATGCGATGGGGGGGCTGTGCTGCTGCAGGTGGTGGTGGTGGTGGTGGTGGTGGGGGTGGGGGGGGGGGGTAGGAGGCTCCACCGGCTGCATTCCACACATTTATGTCCAGGCTCTTCCTTTCCCATCACAGCCCAGTGTTCATACGGACGCTGAGGAAGGGTTAGGGGTGGGGGGGGGGGGGGGGGGTCAAACCCAACTATAGCTACATTTGATCTGCAGTGGGCCGGAGCAGAAAAAGAACAGAATAACCTGGAAATAATGACAACGCCAAATTTTTGTCTTTGTTTTAGTGTAAAAAAAAACCCAAAACATTAAATTATGAAAATACTTACTTTCAGAAACTATCCAAAAAACAACAAAAAAAACCTGAAATTTAAATTTAAAAAGGTAAGAAAATTTAGTGCGGTTTTAATGCTATTATTCCTCAGCTTATGGATCCGATCTATAAAGGCACTAAACACTGAGGAACAGGAAGAAAAAGAGTTCAAATTGGGCTGAATTTTCTTCAGACATTTCAGGTCGTTCATATTTGTTCAGGTTATTCACATTTTATTGTTACAGGATAGTTTGTAAATGTAAATATTTTCATAATTTAATGTTAGTTTTTGCCACTAAATCAAAGAAAAAAATTTAAGTTAATTGTAGATTTTTATATTTTTTTTTGCTTAATTCAATATTTTTTTTACTTGATTCATAGTTTTTTTTTTACTTCAGTGAAGACTTTTTTTTTTTGGCTTAATTCAATAATTTTTTTTACTTAATTCAATATTTGTTTTTACATCAGTGAAGTTTTTTTTCTTTGCTTAATTCAATATTTTTTTTACTTCAGTGAAGATTTTTTTTTTTTTTTTTGCTTAATTCAATATTTTTTTTACTTCATATTTTTTTTACTTCAGTGAAGTTTTTTTTTGCTTAATTCAATGTTTTTTACTTAATTGAAGTTTTTTTGGCTTAATTTAAGATTTTTTTGCTAAATTTGAGATTTTTTTTGGCTTAGTTGAAGAATTTTTTACTTAACTGAAGATTATTTTTTTGTTTTTTAGCTTAATTTAAGGATTTTTTTTACTTAATTGAAAATGTTTTGTTTTGGCTTAATTCAAGATTTTTCCTTAATTCAAGCAAAAAATGTTTTTGCTTAATTCAATTCAAGACTGTGGAATTTTTGCACTTGGTAAAACCATCCCAGGGGCTGAACTGGACCCTTTGGTGGGCCACATTTGGCCCCCGGGCCGCATGTTTGACCACCCCTGCTTTAGGACTTCCGTAGGTGATTAGACACTTATTTCAGCCAAGACGCAGAAGCACATATGGACCTGGAGTCAGAGTCCAGTTGTTGTACAAGTTACCCCAAAATGTAATCTATTACTGTTATTATTTGTGTTCAAAGCCTAATCCTGAAGCGTACGCTGCGTGAGAATATGTGTATTTGTATGAAAGCGAATAAAGAGCAAACGGACCAAAGAAAAACACATGAACGAGAGGGAAAAAAAACCAGAGTAAATGACCAAAAACACTGGGGAAAAAAGAAATACATTTTAGAGTCAAAGAAAAGATAGAAAGTGACCAGATGGGATGAGAACCATAAAGACTCAACTTCTAGAATCAAAGAAAAGAAGTGATAAAACTAGAAGCCAAAGGTTAGCAACGATTTAGATTTTTTTTTTTTTTTTTTCAATATTCTACATGTTTATGTTTATGTTTATGCATTTGGCAGACGCTTTTGTCCAAAGTGACTTACAGTGGAAAACCAATTAAATCACTCAAACAATCAAATTTATTTATATAGCGCCAGATCACAAAAAAGTTATCTCATGACCCTTTATATACAGAGTTGGTCAAAACCAGACTGTAAGCCAATTTACAGAAACCCAACAGAAACATAAAAGTGGATCACATATTATTAGACTTTTTCATCCTGGCATATGTCAGTGATTAACTCCAACACTGGTTAATTTGCATTATTATTTTTGGCGTTAGGTCAAATGTTCCAAAATACTAGCATCTGTCACTAAGTGTGCGTAAAATACACACTTATAAATCCAACTATTAAATATTATATATTGATTTATTTTTCTGCTCTAATTTGATTTTATTTCAGTAAATCCAGCTCAGCCCTAATCATACAGATCAAATGTTAGAAACAGTGCGTTTTAGGCACACTTGGAACACAGATGCTAGTCTGGTCATTTCTTCTGTTTACAATCTGCACATTTAGTTGGTGGCCAGAATTTTAAAGATCATGCAAAAATGAACAACTTTAGAATTCTAACCTTATTTAATTGTGAAAATAATATGAAGTTTTTTTAACATGAAGTGCAAAGTGTGCCTAAAAGGCACACCCAGATACCGGAGGGTTAACATAAGAAAAAAAGACAAAAATACACAACAGACGTGTTCGATCTGAATGTATTGTTTCTTCTTTTAACTTTTTTTTTTTTTTTTGGAACTTTTATTGAAGAAAACAAAATAAAATAAATAAATAAATAAATAAAACAATGTACAGAGTAACAACGTTTGTCCTGAGATTGGGCCCAAGATTACAATAGAAAATATTTGGTTACAATGAAGAAAAGGAGAGAAAGAAAGAAAAAAAAAAACCACTCCAGGCTTAAATATCCATTCCATTCAGACTGAATACTGGTGTCCATCTTCTTTCAAAGGTCGGAGTCTTCAGCTGTAGCTGTGCTGTTAACTGTTCCATTAGACAAACTTGTGTAATGTTTTGTGTCCATTGTCCAGTTGTAGGTGGTTCAGGTTTCAGCCAGAACATTGTTATCATTTTTCTCGCAGTCATCAGAAGAAGATGTAGTATGAATTCTTGGTGGGACAGACCATCAGGGAATCTGTCCAGTAAAAATAATAATGGGTCCACAGAGAGGTTCACTTTAACCCTTTCATGCACAAATTATGAGAACCTTATTCAAATTTTTTTCCAGAGTGTTTTTTATTCCTCTTTAGGCATGAAAAAAACCCAATGTGATTGAATTTTTTTTTTTAAATCAACCTGTTTTTCATGGAGTTACAAAATGTCCACTCAGCTACACCATGAATTTTATTCTTGAAGCAAAGAAACATGTATTTAAAAACCCAATATCGTAAAATGATATGAAAACAGTGAAATGAAACCATGTTTAATGCAGCTAATCTGATGTTTTCTCACATTTGAACATATTCTAATACTAGTTATTACTCACTTCATGGAGATAATATACAAAAAATAAATATTAACAATTGATTTCCACTCAAGAACCAACCAAGAACAGCAAAGTTACAATAATGGGATGAATTGCAGTTTATGAGATGATGCATAAGCGTCCACTGTGTTGGCTGATATGGAAACTAAACAACTAAACACCCATGAATATACAAGAGAAACAGCTGGAGAAGAACTGTCCACTGGAGTGAGCACTGTGCATGAAAGGGTTAAGTAAACTATCCAGTATGTCTTTTACCTGAGTCCAGAAGTGTATCACAATGGGGCACTCCCAAAATATGTGTGTCTGATCACCGACAACACCACAGTTTGTCCAACACTTGTTGCTAACACCACTTTTAGAAAGAAATTAACTTATTTTTAAGGTTTAATCTAAATACAAGAACAAAACAAAGGAAGAAAGGAATAAAACAACAAAACGTCCAGGTCATAATGTCATCACAGACCTTCACAAGAGCGAATGTTTGTTAAACTGCAACAAAACCGTGAAAAAAAAAAAAAAACAGCTGAAATCACAATCAAATGTGTCAATAAAAGGATAAAATGACCTAATGGTGCGTTTGTGTGTTTACATCCAAACTGAAATGAAGAAACTTTAGGTCAAATCACATAAAAGGAGCCGTTTATTATGTTTAATTACATCTGACATCAACCAATGATCCAAATGTGTGAATAGTTAAAGGTGTAGTTGACTTTATTTCAGCCTCTGATTACACCGGGTTACCAAAAAATGTTTTTTACAAGTCATCTAGGTTTTTTCAACTGAATTCGGACATTTGCACCGCTGAATCCAAAAATGACATCGTTTTTCTCAATCAGGTCGGGGTTTTTTTTGCTAATTTGATTTTGAAAAATTTGATCTTCTCACAAATTGATGACATTTTTGTGACTTTATCAGTGATTTTTTATATACAGGGTGGGGAAGCAAAATTTACAATGAATATTTAGTTGTTTTTTCTCAGCAGACACTACGTCAACTGTTTTGAAACCAAACATATACTGATGTCATAATCATACCTAACACTATTATCCATACCTTTTCAGAAACTTTGGCCCATATGAGTAATCAGGAAAGCAAACGTCAAAGAGTGTGTGATTTGCTGAATGCACTCGTCACACCAAAGGAGATTTCAAAAATAGTTGGAGTGTCCATAAAGACTGTTTATAATGGAAAGAAGAGAATGACTATGAGCAAAACTATTACCAGAAAGTCTGGAAGATACTATTAAAGAAGAATGGGAGAAGTTGTCACCCCAATATTTGAGGAACACTTGTGCAAGTTTCAGGAAGCGTGTGAAGGCAGTTATTGAGAAAGAAGGAGGACACATAGAATAAAAACATTTTCTATTATGGACATTTTCTTGTGGCAAATAAATTCTCATGACTTTCAATAAACTAATTGGTCATACACTGTCTTTCAGTCCCTGCCTCAAAATATTGTAAACTTTGGTTCCCCACCCTGTAGTTCTCACCTAAAGTAGGTTTGAAGAGAAAAAAAATCATTTTCTAACAGGATTCCTGTTAGGTACGATGGTGTATTCAGCGCAGATGGAGCAGAATACGT
>NC_043965.1:3954042-3956542 GCF_902148855.1 Sphaeramia orbicularis | reverse complement strand
TATCGGCCGTTATTAAGAAAAGAAGTGATAAAAATAGAAACCAAAGATTAGCAGCACAACGATTTAGATTTTTTTTTCTTCTAATTTTTCATTGTTTTGTTTAGAAGAGTTTAAGACAAATGACCATCATCATTTTTATTTTGCTGTGGAAAATCTCCGATTAAATTTTAAGGAAGAAAATGAGTTTAGACAAAACAAGCACAAAATTTTTACAAAAATCACGTTTTATTCATTCATTCATTCATTTTCTGAACCCGCTTTAAAGCGGGAAAGCATTTTATTCATGATACGTGTTATTTTTGACACATTTTTCTATTATTTTTTATCTTATACTAATAATAAAAGTGTCTGTTTTCTTAATTATTCATAAAATAAACAGAAGGAACCAACACTTGGCAGAGTTCAGTGACTTCACAGTGATTCTAAACTTTTTTCCATCGTTGTATTTTCAGTCAGTAGCAACAATTTTGATTTTTTTCTCAAAATATTTCAGTGTTTTGTTGTTTAGGAAAGTTCAAGACGATACAAAACACATTGTAATTTTCATTTTTTTGAGGAAAATCTCAGATTAAACTCATTTTCTTCATCAAAATTTAGACAAAACAAGCACTAATTCACTAAATCACATGTTCTATTTATGATACATGTTATTTTGGACACATTTTTCTACTGTTTTCATCTTATACTAATAATAAAAATGTCTGTTTTCTTAATTATTCATAAAATAAACAGAAGGAACCAACACTTGGCAGAGTTCAGTGACTTCACAGTGATTTTTAACGTAATAAATCACATAACTTTTTTTCCACCCTTGTATTTTCAGTCAGTAGCAACAATTTTGATTTTTTTTTTTCTTTAAATATTTCAGTGTTTTGTTGTTTAGAAGGGTTTGAGATGATAAAAAAAACATCTTTATTTTCATTTTGTCGAGGAAAATCTCATATTAAACTAATTTTCTTCATCAAAATTTAGACAATAAGCTCTAAAACGCATCTTCTTATTCATGATACGTGTTATTTTTGACACATTTTTCTATTATTTTTTTATCTTATACTAATAATAAAAGTGTCTGTTTTCTTAATTATTCATAAAATAAACAGAAGGAACCAACACTTGGCAGAGTTCAGTGACTTCACAGTGATTCTAAACTTTTTTCCATCGTTGTATTTTCAGTCATTAGCAACGATTTAGATTTTTTTCTTAAAATATTTCAGTGTTTTGTTGTTTAGGAAAGTTCAAGACGATACAAAACACATTGTAATTTTCATTTTTTTGAGGAAAATCTCAGATTAAACTCATTTTCTTCATCAAAATTTAGACAAAATAAGCAGTAATTCACTGAATCACATGTTCTAGTTATGATACATGTTATTTTGGACACATTTTTCTACTGTTTTCATCTTATACTAATAATAAAAATGTCTGTTTTCTTAATTATTCATAAAAAAACAGAAGGAACCAACACTTGGCAGAGTTCAGTGACTTCACAGTGATTTTTAACGTAATAAATCACATAACTTTTTTTCCACCCTTGTATTTTCAGTCAGTAGCAACAATTTGATTTTTTTTTTTTTCTTTAAATATTTCAGTGTTTTTTGTTTAGAAGGGTTTGAGATGATAAAAAAACATCTTTATTTTCATTTTGTCGAGGAAAATCTCATATTAAACTAATTTTCTTCATCAAAATTTAGACAATAAGCTCTAAAACGCATCTTCTTATTCATGATACGTGTTATTTTTGACACATTTTTCTATTATTTTTTTTATCTTATAATAAAAGTGTCTGTTTTCTTAATTATTCATAAAATAAACAGAAGGAACCAACACTGGGCAGAGTTCAGTGACTTCACAGTGATTCTAAACTTTTTCCATCGTTGTATTTTCAGTCATTAGCAACGATTTAGATTTTTTTCTTAAAATATTTCAGTGTTTTGTTGTTTAGGAAAGTTCAAGACGATACAAAACACATTGTAATTTTCATTTTTTTTGAGGAAAATCTCAGATTAAACTCATTTTCTTCATCAAAATTTAGACAAAATAAGCAGTAATTCACTGAATCACATGTTCTAGTTATGATACATGTTATTTTGGACACATTTTTCTATTGTTTTCATCTTATACTAATAATAAAAATGTCCGTTTTCTTAATTATTCATAAAATAAACAGAAGGAACCAACACTTGGCAGAGTTCAGTGACTTCACAGTGATTTTTAACTTTTTTCCATCGTTGTATTTTCAGTCAGTAGCAACGATTTTGATTTTTTTCTTAAAATATTCAGTGTTTTGTGTTTAGGAAAGTTCACGACGATACAAAAAACATATTTTTCATTTTTGTTGAGGAAAAATCTAAGATTAAACTCATTTTCTTCATCAAAATTTAGACAAAACAAGCACTAGTTCACTAAATCACATTTCTATTTATGATACGTGTTATTTTTGACACATTTTTCTATTGTTTTCATCTTATACTAATAATAAAAATGTCCGTTTTTCTTAATT
>NC_043965.1:3944601-3948942 GCF_902148855.1 Sphaeramia orbicularis | reverse complement strand
TATATATATATATATATTTTTTTTATCCATGACTATGATTTTAAATGTTCTACCTCTAAGTTTCTTAATATTTTTCCTGCTCTGACTGTAAATAATAATTTTCTACCAAAACTACCCATCTACTTTCTTCACATCTGACTGAGGAAGACAAAATCTAACATTAAACTTTAAGGAAATACTGTGTTTTTTACGTCAAATCCTCTCGAACAGGACATCTGAGAGCTGTAGACATGATGTGTCCACATACTTTTGTCCATGTAGTTATAAACACCAGTATTTCCTTAAAGTTTAATGGGAGATTTTTCTTCTTCAGTCAGATGTGAAGACAGTAGATGGTTAATTGTGGTAGAAATTATTATTTACAGTCAGAGCAGGAAAAATATTTTAGAAATTTAGAGAGGAAGAACTTTAAAAATCCTAGTCATGGATTAAAAAAATAATAAATATTGAGAGAAATTAGGAAAAAAAAAAAAACATCTCTGAGGTATTTTGGAAACAAAGATAACAAATTAAACCAAACTAACCAATGCAATGATAAGTTATTTGTTGTTTTTTTTTCTTGTACTTTCTAATGTAAAATTGACAGTTTTTTTCACGACTGTTTTATATTTATTATTAGTATTTTCTTATAATATTTGTTATATGTGTACATTCAGTGTTAGTGCTGATATTGGAACATTATTATTATTATTGTTATTATTATTATTATTATTATTATCATTATTATTATTATTATTATCATCATCATTATTATTATTATTATTATTATTATTATTATTATCGTCATCATCATCATTATTATTATTATTATTATCGTCATCATCATTATTATTATTATTATTATTATCATCATCATTATTTATCATTATCATTATTATTATTATTATTATTATCGTCATCATCATTATTACTATTATTATTACTATTATTATCATTATTATTATCATCATCATTATTATTATTATTATTATGAGTTTTCTTTGCTTCTTTCATTCATTTGGACAGAGGTCGAGTCAGTAAAACACACTTTTAGGTTAATTCGGTTCGGACTAATGCGAAGTAAATGTGTATTTCTGTTGTAGACGTTTGGATGTAGAATTCTTTGGCAACGGAAGAGAAGAGCTGTACAAATATTCTTCAGTTTAAGAGGTTGTAGAAGGAAAGAATAGAGAAAGTTTATAAGAGCATGTAATGAACGAACTGAACTGATGGGTTTTGGATTTCTTTCTTTGCACTGACTCATGTAAACTGTTTTTATTGGAACAGCTGTAACGGCCGCCTGTCTGATGGAAGCAGATGTTTGAAGAAAGGGGCAGGTTTTCTAAGTTTTCTTCATCATCAATCATCCATCATTTAGACTGGAATGAAAAGTACAATAAAATGAAATAATTTGGGTTTTTTTTTGGGTTTCTGGCTGAAAAACTGGGGTTAAAACTGCGTTAATGAAACATAAAAAAATCAGATTTCAGTTCAAACTTGTGCTTTTTGGATCCTTTTAACCCTTTCATGCATGAATTGTGAGAACCTTAGTCAAGATTTTTTTCTTCAGTGTTTTTATTCCTCCTTAGGCATGAAAAAAACAATGCGATCAAGTTTTTTTTCTCCTGTGGAATTACAAAAATATCCATGCATTTAATATTTGAAGTAAAGAAACATACTTGGTTTACGGTAAAGCGTCTTTGAGTACTTAGAAAAGCACTAGATAAAAAACTGATGTATTATTATTATTATTATTATTATTATTATTATTATTATTATATGTTTAAAACCCAATATCAGAAAGTGATATGAAAACAGTAAAATAAAAACAGTTTTAATGCTGTTACTCTGATGTCTTCTCACATTTTAACATATTCTAATGCTAGTACTTACTCACTTCATGGAGATAATATGCACAAAAAAAACTTCTTGTCTAACAAATAACAATTGATTTCCACTCAAACATGTTAGTGCAGATCAGGTTTATCAAGAACAGCACAGTTACAGTCATGGTCTGAATGTCAGTGTATTATTATGGGATGGTGCATAAGTGTCCACTGTGTTGGCTGATATGGAACGAAAACAACAAAACCCATGAAAATACAAGAGAACATCTGGAGAAGAACTGTCCACTGGAGTGACCAGTATGCATGAAAGGGTTAATGTGGACATGGGACTGTTCCTGAACTGAAATATTTTGAGAAAAAAATCTAAAATGTTACTGACTGAAAATACAACAATGGAAAAAAGTTGTTGTTCACCCCTTGTATTTGTGATTTATTACATTTAGAATCACTGTGAAGTCACTGAACTCTGCCAAGTGTTGGTTCCTTCTGTTTATTTTATGAATAATTAAGAAAACGGACATTTTTATTATTAGTATAAGATGAAAACAATAGAAAAATGTGTCAAAAATAACACGTATCATAAATAGAACATGTGATTTAGTGAATTAGTGCTTGTTTTGTCTAAATTTTGATGAAGAAAATGAGTTTAATCTTAGATTTTCCTCAAAAAAATGAAAATAATGTTTTTTGTATCGTCTTGAACTTCCTAAACAACAAAACACTGAAATATTTTAAGAAAAAAATCAAAATCGTTGCTACTGACTGAAAATACAACGATGGAAAAAAGTTAAAAATCACTGTGAAGTCACTGAACTCTGCCAAGTGTTGGTTCCTTCTGTTTATTTTATGAATAATTAAGAAAACAGACACTTTTATTATTAGTATAAGATGAAAACAGTAGAAAAATGTGTCCAAAATAACATGTATCATAAATAGAACATGTGATTTAGTGAATTACTGCTTGTTTTGTCTAAATTTTGATGAAGAAAATGAGTTTAATCTGAGATTTTCCTCAAAAAAATGAAAATTACAATGTGTTTTGTATCGTCTTGAACTTTCCTAAACAACAAAACACTGAAATATTTTAAGAAAAAAATCTAAATCGTTGCTAATGACTGAAAATACAACAATGGAAAAAAGTTTAGAATCACTGTGAAGTCACTGAACTCTGCCCAGTGTTGGTTCCTTCTGTTTATTTTATGAATAATTAAGAAAACAGACACTTTTATTATTAGTATAAGATAAAAAAATAATAGAAAAATGTGTCAAAAATAACACGTATCATGAATAAGAAGATGCGTTTTAGAGCTTATTGTCTAAATTTTGATGAGAAAATTAGTTTTAATATGAGATTTTCCTCGACAAAATGAAAATAAAGATGTTTTTTTATCATCTCAAACCCTTCTAAACAACAAAACACTGAAATATTTAAAGAAAAAAAAAAAATCAAAATTGTTGCTACTGACTGAAAATACAAGGGTGGAAAAAAAGTTATGTGATTTATTACGTTAAAAATCACTGTGAAGTCACTGAACTCTGCCAAGTGTTGGTTCCTTCTGTTTATTTTATGAATAATTAAGAAAACAGACATTTTTATTATTAGTATAAGATGAAAACAGTAGAAAAATGTGTCCAAAATAACATGTATCATAAATAGAACATGTGATTTAGTGAATTACTGCTTGTTTTGTCTAAATTTTGATGAAGAAAATGAGTTTAATCTGAGATTTTCCTCAAAAAAATGAAAATTACAATGTGTTTTGTATCGTCTTGAACTTTCCTAAACAACAAAACACTGAAATATTTTGAGAAAAAAATCTAAATCGTTGCTACTGACTGAAAATACAACGATGGAAAAAAGTTTAGAATCACTGTGAAGTCACTGAACTCTGCCCAGTGTTGGTTCCTTCTGTTTATTTTATGAATAATTAAGAAAACAGACACTTTTATTATTAGTATAAGATAAAAAACAATAGAAAATGTGTCAAAAATAACACGTATCATGAATAAAATGCTTTCCCGCTTTAAAGCGGGTTCAGAAAATGAATGAATGAATGAATAAAACGTGATTTTTGTAAAAATTTTGTGCTTGTTTTGTCTAAACTCATTTTCTTCCTTAAAATTTAATCGGAGATTTTCCACAGCAAAATAAAAATGATGATGGTCATTTGTCTTAAACTCTTCTAAACAAAACAATGAAAAATTAGAAGAAAAAAAAATCTAAATCGTTGTGCTGCTAATCTTTGGTTTCTATTTTTATCACTTCTTTTCTTAATAACGGCCGATAATGTAATAAATTTGCTGTTTTTAAAATGTAATCGGTCAGTAATGTAATATTTGGCTGATAACGTAATAAAAGTCCTGAACCGATAATGTCATAACTTTTGGCCGATAACGGTATAACTTATTACGTTATTGGCTCAGTTCTTACATTTGCGAAGAATTTGTTTTTCCAGGCCAATAACGTAATAACCAGCCAATAAATTAAAATGTTTTTGGCCAAAAATGAATAATG
>NC_043965.1:3799601-3939601 GCF_902148855.1 Sphaeramia orbicularis | reverse complement strand
TAGCAAAAAAACCCCGACCTGATTGAGAAAAACAGATGTCATTTTTGGATTCAGCGGTGCAAAATGGTCCGAATTCAGTTGAAAAAACCTAGATGACTTGTAAAAAACATTTTTTGGTAACCCGGTGTAATCAGAGGCTGAAATAAAGTCAACTACACCTTTAACTATTCACACATTTGGATCATTGGTTGATGTCAGATGTAATTAAACATAATAAACGGCTCCTTTTATGTGATTTGACCTAAAGTTTCTTCATTTCAGTTTGGATGTAAACACACAAACGCACCATTAGGTCATTTTATCCTTTTATTGACACATTTGATTGTGATTTCAGCTGTTTTTTTTTTTTTTTTCACGGTTTTGTTGCAGTTTAACAAACATTCGCTCTTGTGAAGGTCTGTGATGACATTATGACCTGGACGTTTTGTTGTTTTATTCCTTTCTTCCTTTGTTTTGTTCTTGTATTTAGATTAAACCTTAAAAAATAAGTTAATTTCTTTCTAAAAGTGGTGTTAGCAACAAGTGTTGGACAAACTGTGGTGTTGTCGGTGATCAGACACACATATTTTGGGAGTGCCCCATTGTGATACACTTCTGGACTCATGTAAAAGACATACTGGATAGTTTACTTAACCCTTTCATGCACAGTGCTCACTCCAGTGGACAGTTCTTCTCCAGCTGTTCTCTTGTATATTCATGGGTTTAGTTGTTTTAGTTTCATCTCAGCCAACACAGTGGACGCTTATGCATCATCTCATAAACTGCAATTCATCCCATTATTGTAACTTTGCTGTTCTTGGTTGGTTCTTGAGTGGAAATCAATTGTTAATATTTATTTTTTGTATATTATCTCCATGAAGTGAGTAATAACTAGTATTAGAATATGTTCAAATGTGAGAAAACATCAGATTAGCTGCATTAAACATGGTTTCATTTCACTGTTTTCATATCATTTTACGATATTGGGTTTTAAATACATGTTTCTTTGCTTCAAGAATAAAATTCATGGTGTAGCTGAGTGGACATTTTTGTAACTCCATGAAAAACAGGTTGATTTAAAAAAAAAAATTCAATCACATTGGGTTTTTTTTCATGCCTAAAGAGGAATAAAAACACTCTGGAAAAAAATTTGAATAAGGTTCTCATAATTTGTGCATGAAAGGGTTAAAGTGAACCTCTCTGTGGACCCATTATTATTTTTACTGGACAGATTCCCTGATGGTCTGTCCCACCAAGAATTCATACTACATCTTCTTCTGATGACTGCGAGAAAAATGATAACAATGTTCTGGCTGAAACCTGAACCACCTACAACTGGACAATGGACACAAAACATTACACAAGTTTGTCTAATGGAACAGTTAACAGCACAGCTACAGCTGAAGACTCCGACCTTTGAAAGAAGATGGACACCAGTATTCAGTCTGAATGGAATGGCTATTTAAGCCTGGAGTGGTTTTTTTTTTTCTTTCTTTCTCTCCTTTTCTTCATTGTAACCAAATATTTTCTATTGTAATCTTGGGCCCAATCTCAGGACAAACGTTGTTACTCTGTACATTGTTTTTTTTATTTATTTATTTATTTATTTTATTTTGTTTTCTTCAATAAAAGTTCCAAAAAAAAAAAAAAAGTTAAAAGAAGAAACAATACATTCAGATCGAACACGTCTGTTGTGTATTTTTGTCTTTTTTTCTTATGTTAACCCTCCGGTATCTGGGTGTGCCTTTTAGGCACACTTTGCACTTCATGTTAAAAAAACTTCATATTATTTTTCACAATTTAAATAAGGTTAGAATTCTAAAGTTGTTCATTTTTGCATGATCTTTAAAATTCTGGCCACCAACTAAAATGTGCAGATTGTAAACAGAAGAAAATGACCAGACTAGCATCTGTGTTCCAAGTGTGCCTAAAACGCACTGTTTCTAACATTTGATCTGTATGATTAGGGCTGAGCTGGATTTACTGAAATAAAATCAAATTAGAGCAGAAAAATAAATCAATATATAATATTTAATAGTTGGATTTATAAGTGTGTATTTTACGCACACTTAGTGACAGATGCTAGTATTTTGGAACATTTGACCTAGCGCCAAAAATAATAATGCAAATTAACCAGTGTTGGAGTTAATCACTGACATATGCCAGGATGAAAAAGTCTAATAATATGTGATCCACTTTTATGTTTCTGTTGGGTTTCTGTAAATTGGCTTACAGTCTGGTTTTGACCAACTCTGTATATAAAGGGTCATGAGATAACTTTTTGTGATCTGGCGCTATATAAATAAATTTGATTGTTTGAGTGATTTAATTGGTTTTCCACTGTAAGTCACTTTGGACAAAAGCGTCTGCCAAATGCATAAACATAAACATAAACATGTAGAATATTGAAAAAAAAAAAAAAAAAATCTAAATCGTTGCTAACCTTTGGCTTCTAATTTTATCACTTCTTTTCTTTGATTCTAGAAGTTGAGTCTTTATGGTTCTCATCCCATCTGGTCACTTTCTATCTTTTCTTTGACTCTAAAATGTATTTCTTTTTTTCCCCAGTGTTTTTGGTCATTTACTCTGTTTTTTTTCCCTCTCGTTCATGTGTTTTTCTTTGGTCCGTTTGCTCTTTATTCGCTTTCATACAAATACACATATTCTCACGCAGCGTACGCTTCAGGATTAGGCTTTGAACACAAAATAATAACAGTAATAGATTACATTTTGGGGGTAACTTGTACAACAACTGGACTCTGACTCCAGGTCCATATGTGCTTCTGCGTCTTGGCTGAAATAAGTGTCTAATCACCTACGGAAGTCCTAAAGCAGGGGTGTCAAACATGCGGCCCGGGGGCCAAATGTGGCCCACCAAAGGGTCCAGTTCAGCCCCTGGGATGGTTTTACCAAGTGCAAAAATTCCACAGTCTTGAATTGAATTAAGCAAAAACATTTTTTGCTTGAATTAAGGAAAAATCTTGAATTAAGCCAAAACAAAACATTTTCAATTAAGTAAAAAAATCCTTAAATTAAGCTAAAAAACAAAAAAATAATCTTCAGTTAAGTAAAAAATTCTTCAACTAAGCCAAAAAAATCTCAAATTTAGCAAAAAAATCTTAAATTAAGCCAAAAAAACTTCAATTAAGTAAAAAACATTGAATTAAGCAAAAAAAACTTCACTGAAGTAAAAAAATATTGAAGTAAAAAAAATATTGAATTAAGCAAAAAAAAAAAAAAATCTTCACTGAAGTAAAAAAAATATTGAATTAAGCAAAGAAAAAAAACTTCACTGATGTAAAAACAAATATTGAATTAAGTAAAAAAAAATTATTGAATTAAGCCAAAAAAAAAAAGTCTTCACTGAAGTAAAAAAAAAACTATTGAATCAAGTAAAAAAAATATTGAATTAAGCAAAAAAAATATAAAAATCTACAATTAACTTAATTTTTTTTCTTTGATTTAGTGGCAAAAACTAACATTAAATTATGAAAATATTTACATTTACAAACTATCCTGTAACAATAAAATGTGAATAACCTGAACAAATATGAACGACCTGAAATGTCTGAAGAAAATTCAGCCCAATTTGAACTCTTTTTCTTCCTGTTCCTCAGTGTTTAGTGCCTTTATAGATCGGATCCATAAGCTGAGGAATAATAGCATTAAAACCGCACTAAATTTTCTTACCTTTTTAAATTTAAATTTCAGGGTTTTTTTTGTTTTTTTTTTGGATAGTTTCTGAAAGTAAGTATTTTCATAATTTAACGTTTTGGGTTTTTTTTACACTAAAACAAAGACAAAAATTTGGCGTTGTCATTATTTCCAGGTTATTCTGTTCTTTTTCTGCTCCGGCCCACTGCAGATCAAATGTAGCTATAGTTGGGTTTGACCCCCCCACCCCCCCCCACCCCTAACCCTTCCTCAGCGTCCGTATGAACACTGGGCTGTGATGGGAAAGGAAGAGCCTGGACATAAATGTGTGGAATGCAGCCGGTTGAGCCTCCTACCCCCCCCCCCACCCCCACCACCACCACCACCACCACCACCTGCAGCAGCACAACCCCCCCATCGCATGAGATGGATTTCCATGGAAGCTCTGAGAAGCACAACGCATCAAATCAAGTGTCGACTCTAACAAGCTGTGGTTACAGCTGGGGGGGGGGGGGGTGTTAGCATGTGCACCTCCGATCCCACGTTTACCCCCAAAAATGTCTACGACTGCAAACGCGGAGAACCTGGGAACGCTGAGGGGCGACAGCTGCAGAAGCGGGCCACAGAAAGTCTGTGGGGGAAGGAAGAGGTGGAGGTTTGACGGCGCCTAAGCCCCCCGCCGCCAAAGTGCGAAAACAGAACCTTGTGGCGCGGCTCAGGGCGGATTTAGGAGTTTGTTCTGCGTTTTCTGGGCCGGGAGCGTTAATACAAAAATAGAAGAATGCACAGAACGCAGGCTGACGGCGTCCTCGTCTGCTGCTGCTGCGTTTCCAAACACTGAACAAATATAAGAAACGCCAGAACGCCGTCTGAAAGACCCCCAAACTACGCATCCAACCAAAAAGACCACCAGGGACCCTGTACGTCAGAACCAGAACCAGCTGAATGGTGGCAGCTGTCAGGTTCTGTTCTGGTTCTGGAGGAAGGAGATGGACCCCACTGTACAAGTGGGCGGGACTTTGACCGGAGGAGAACTGAGCTCATCCAATCACAGTCCAGATATGACTTCTGTCAGTGATCGACAGGAAGCAGACTGACATGTGGAAGCACTGACATGTTCTAAAGCATCGACAGACGGAACAGCAGACGGAACAGGGTTAATATTTACAACATGCATCAAATACAAACACGTACATTTGTATAAACTGAACGAACTTTAGAAACACTGACCCGAGAAACGGACGAAAAAAACAGACACGAGCACAAGTTTCAGCAGAAGACGTTTAAAAACTATACTATACTATACTGTAGTATACTGTAAGACACTATACTACACTATACTATAACATACTACAGTATTACACTATACTGTACTATAATATACTACACTACACTGTACTATACTACACTATTACACTATACTATAGTATTACACTGCACCATACTAAACTGTACTATACTATAATATACTATGCTGTCCTATACTGTACTACACTACACTGTACTAAACTGTACTGTACTATACTACACTGTACTACACTACACTGTAATATACTATGCTACACTATTACACTATACTATGGTATTACTATACTATACTACACTATACTACACTGTGCTACACTATACTATAGTATTACACTGCACTATACTAAACTGTACTATACTATAATACACTATACTGTACTGTACTATACTACACTGTAATATACTATGCTACACTATTACATTATACTACACTATACTATACTTCCCTATACTACACTATTACACTATACTACAGTATACTATACTGTACTATAGTATACTATACTCCTCTATACTATACTATACTACACTGTACTATAATATACTACACTGTGCAATACTTTATTTCACTGTACTATACTATACTGCACTGTACTATAGGACACTATACTATAGTATACTATACTGTACTATACTATACTACACTGTACTATACAACACTCTACTATACTGTACTACACTGTACTATACTACACTACACTATACTATTACACTATACTACAATGTACTATAATGGATTATAATACACTATACTATACTACACTATACTATTCTATAATATACTAGTACTGTATATGACAGATCTAGAAATTGCATATCTAGATCTTCAGGGAAAACCACAGGTTCCTTCATTCAGTCAGATTTGGGGTCAAAGGTCATTTTAAAAGCTGTGTGACATTTGACCCACTCACGTTCGACTAAAATAAAGCGTTAGTGTCTGAACAGTCACTGAACAGCATCTGTTCAGAAGACAAAGATAAACTGAAACACACACATAGAAGTATATATGTGTACAACAGAAACAGAATCTGACTTCAAATATTCAGAAATAAAACGTCCAAAACTAAACATAGAAACTATAACTATGACAGTATGTATAATTCAGTATTATTTTACAGTATCAGATGGTTATTGTACTAGATAATAGAACGGATCTGACATGTGGTTTAATCTGTTTAATTAAAGGCTCTGGGATGTTTGTCATATAGAATATATAGACGTCTGTCATGGATCAGATCTGTACTTTTGTTGTGGATTTTTCTGGATTCTGGTCATTTTTATCCAAATAGAATGAAGTTTATATGACTCTGGACAAAAGTATTGGGACACGTCTACAGCGAATTCAACGCGTCCACATACTTTTTTCTATATAGTGTTTGTACAGATGAGTGGTTTTAATGTAGAATCAGTGTTTTTTTTTCTGTTATTTGTTGCTTTTTTTCCGTTAATAACTAAATGTGTGTTTTGTGTCAGATCATTTCTCTTTTGTTTTCATTTTTTCTTGCTCACAGAAGCTGAAAAAGCTGATTTATGTCGTTAATTTCAGTCCTGATCAAACATTTAACTCATATATTTAGGCTTTGTACACTATACGGACAAAAGTATGTGGACACATCATGTCTACAGCTGTTAGACGAGGTGAGGATTTGATGAGGATTTGAAATAAAAACATCAATATTTCCTGAAAGTTTAATGGGAGATTTTTCTTCTTCAGTCAGATGTGATGAAAGTAGATGGGTAGTTTTGGTAGAAAATTATTATTTACAGTCAGAGCAGGAAAAATATTACACAAATTCTAAAATCTATATATATTCTAGATGACAATATAGAATATATAGACGTCTGTCATGGATCAGATCTATCCATTTGTTGTGGATTTTTCTGGATTCTGGTCATTTTTATCCAAACAGAATGAAGTTTATATGACTGACAAGTGTGTTTTTGGTCTGATTGTTGTGTTTAGTGTCTGATTCTTTATTTTATTAAGTGTTAAATAAAGAAAATGTATTACTTCGGATTCAAGTATTGAGCAAAACAACATTTTTTCCTGCTTTTTAATTGTTTTCAGGCCTGGAATTTGTAAAAAAAAAAAAAAAAAAAAGTCCCTTTCCTGCTGTAACTGTGCATTAACATGAACAGACTAAATAAAAATGTGAATTAAATGTAACATTATTGATAAAATAAGCAAAAAAAATGCTAAAAAATACAGACGGCGCACACGAAAGAGTTAAGATAAACCATAAGACAGACTCCTCGTGGTGCTTTTTTTTTTCGTAGCATATTTTTCTGTGAATTTGTTTCTTGCTGAAGTTAAAAATATTCTCCGCTTCTTTAAACAGTCGACATCTTCTGCATAATCCAGCTGCTTCCTTCTCCTCACAGACGTCTTTACATCCTCAAACTCTTCTGTTTGTTGACGTATGGCGGCAGAGTTACTGTGCGCTCATCCCGTTCACATATCACATGGTCTATAAGCTGAGAAAAGGCGCCCGGCTATAGACACAGGCATCAGCCTCCAGTAATGCCCCCCCGCCCCCCCCTTCTTTATTCTCCGAAGAACAGACGGAAAATGTATGATGAAGACTGAGACAGACTGAAAAACTTAGCGATCTTTGTAAATGTTTTGTTTTGAAAGTTTGGGTTTTTTCTGGGCGCCGACTGCTTTCCCACAAGAATCTGTTTGGGTTTGAACGTTATTGATCAAAGAAAAAGCCGACGCAGATATTCACAGATGAGCGGTTTTAAGGTCGTATCCATGTTTTTTTTTGTTTTTTTCTATTATTTGTTGGTTGTTTTCAGTTAATAACTCAATGTGTGTTTTGTGTCAGATCATTTGCCCTTTGTTTTTATTTTTTTTCTTGCTCACAGAAGCTGAAAAAGCTGATTTATGTCATTAATTTCAGTGTTGATCCACTGTTTTACTCATATATTTAATAATAATAATTACACTGGGTTACAAAAAAATGTTTTTTGCAAGTTGTCTAGGTTTTTTCAACTGAATTAGGACCATTTTGCTCCGCTAAATCCAAAAATGACATCTGTTTTCTCAATCAGGTCAGGTTTTTTTGCTAATTTGATTTTGAAAAATTTGATCTTGTCACAAAACATAATAATTAATACCAAAATAAGACTGGTAAGCACACTTTATGAAACTTGTGACTTGATTCCTGTTAGGTACAATGGTGTATTCACCGCAGATGTAGCAGAATACGTCAGGCTTATTTTTGCCAGATCTTCTAGTCGAAGCCATTTCATTCACCTGTAATATTAAAAAAAAAACATTAATCATAAATTGGCTAAAGTCAAATCTTCAGAACTCGTTTATTGCAAGAAATATGAAAGAATTTTGTATCATATGATGTGAAAATGCCCATAAATGTAAGCAAAAATGTTAAAAAGCCAATATGTAGCATAGTTCAGAAAGTTGACCTGATTGAGCAAAATTAATGTGATTTTGGATTCAGCACCAAAATGATCCTAAATCAGCTCCAAAAACTGAAACAATAAATTTGTTGTTGACCAGTGTTATCAACCTCGGTCCAGATCCAAAGGTATCAAAACAAAATAGTAACAATACTACTACTACTACTACTACTACTACTAATAATAACAATAATAATTAATAATAACAACAACAACAACATCAACAATAATAATAATAATAATAATAATAATAATAATAATAATAATAATAATACATTACACTTATATAGTGCTTTTTTGGATACTCAAAGATGCTGATAATGATATTATTTAGGCTTTCAATCAATCAAACTGCAAAAAAGTAAATCTGACCAAGTGTATTTTTCTCATTTCTAGTCCAAATATCTCGTCACACTTAAAATCAGACAGAATCACCTAAAGAGGAACTTTTCAGTGAGGTATAAGAACTGATTTATAGACAATAGATCTGGAAAATCTAGAAATTCTGATTTCAAGAAATCTTACCAAGAGAATTTTCACTTGTTCCATTGGCAGATTTTTTGCTCAAATTAAGCAAAAAAATAAAAAATAAAAAAAATCTTGAATTATGCAAAAAAATCTTCAGTCAAGCAAAAAAAATCTTGAATTAAGCAAAAAAAAACCCCAAAAAAACAGATTTAAGCAAACAAAAAAAAAAACTGAATTAAACAAGAAAAAACTGAAATAAATCTTGAATTAAGCAAAAAAAATCTTGAAATGAGAAAAAAAATCTTGAATTAAGCAAAAAAAACCAAAAAAAAAATTAAGCAAAAACTTTAAAAAAAAAATTGAATTAAGCCAAAAAAAAATCTCGAATTAAACAAACAAACAAAAAAAATCTGCCAATGGAACTAGTGAAAATTCTCCTTGATCCAACGTTTGACTTTGTCTCAGATGTTAAGATTGTGCTCTTATCCCAGGAGGGATAAGGAGACCTCAAGGAGGCGATAGAGATCAGGAAGTGGGCGAGTGGCACCATCAACCGGGACGAGGGGGTGTACACCCTGTCGCACACCTGGGGTTCCCTCCTCCAGAGACCACCCAAGGCGGAGGAGGCACGGTCCAATCAGAGCCCGTCGAGCCTGTTGAGTCACAGTCGAAACTGTCAAGCAGGAAACATCTAAAAACTATACCTTATCTGAACAAAAGAAAATAGTATATTTATTATATTTGACTGTATTGGTAATTATATGTTAAATCATCACAAACCGTTCATCTGACAGCTGTAAACATGATGTGTCCCAATATTTTTGTCCATTTAGTTTATGAACATCGAAGTTTAATGGTAGATTTTTCTTCCTCAGTCAGATGTGATGAAAGTAGATGGTTAGATGTGGTAGAAAATTATTATTTACAGTCAGAGCTGGAAAAATATTTTAGAAATTTAGAAGAAGAACATTTAAAATCATAGTCATGGATAAAAAAAGTTAATTAGTAAAAGGTAAATTAAAAGTAAAATTCATCTCTGAGGTGTTTTAGAAACAAAGATAATTTAAACCAAACTAACCAATGCAATGAAATTTGAATTCATTGTTCATTTGTATCTTTTTAATTGTATTTCTTATGTCATTTCTCATTTTCATGTCGTTATTTGACCCCTCCCTCCTGGTCCAGGTCATTATTGTACATGACTCTGTTTTCTTCAGAACGTACCTGTTTAAATAAAGCTTAAATAAAAATAGAAGCTGTTATGTCACCGGTTCCACCTTTAGTTCAAACCGTCAGATCTGTGTCAGTTTTTACACCGTGTGCGACGGTAAAAACTGGATTATTACGACAGCGGAGTCTGGAACAAAGGGACTGGACAATATGTAACGTCCAGCATGGATGGAGGCGGGGCTACTGCACGTCCACTACGCAAACACACACACACTGACCCACTAACACACACATACACACACCTCAGCTGGCATCTTGTCACAGCATGCAAATGTGGAGAAAGCAGAAGGTGTACGAGCGCATATTTTTACTAAATGCAAGACCTCATTTTTGGGGCGATGAAGACCTCGGAGGGTTTGTGTGTGTTTGTGTGTGTGTGTTTGTGTGCGTTGCCCGCGGTGACTGACTTCACAGGGGGAGAGGCTGCACACTGTCCACTCCTCTGTCCACACTCACTCTGTATAATCACGTTCCCTGTCGGGCCCTATAAATCTGTAAGGGCCCAATTAAAGATGGCCTTCAGCGCGTCCACCCCTACCAGCGCCCACGTGTTAAAAAAAGACCCCCCCAAAAAAAATAACCCAACAAAACACTTTCTGCTTTTCATTCAATGTATATTTGACACAAACAGGAAAAAACTGACCAAAAAAATTAATAAAAAAACACTGTAAAACCCATAAAATAAAGCGTCGCTAAGATGCATTTTTGGTTGCGTATTTAAAAAAACAACAAAACAAAAAACAAAACAAAACCAAAAAAAAAAAAAAACCCAAAACACTTTCTGCTTTTCATTCAATGTATATTTGACATAAACAGAAAAAAACTGACAAAATAATAATAATAATAATAATTTAAAAAAGTGTAAAACCCATAAAATAAAGTGCTGCTAAGATGCATTTTTGGTTGCGTATTAAAAAAAGATAAAAAAAAAAAAAAACAAAAAAAAAAACAACAAAACACAAACAGAAAAAATTTGACCAAAAAAAATAATAAAAAAAAACAAACAGTGTAAACCCCATAAAAAAAGAGCATCGCTAAGATGCATTTTTGGTTGCGTGTTCAAAAAAACCAAAAAACAAACAAACAAAAAAAAACACTTTCTGCTTTTCATTCAATGTATATTTGACACAAACAGAAAAAAATTGCCAAATAATAATAATAATTAAAAAAAAAAAAAGTGTAAAACCCATAAAATAAAGCATCGCTAAGATGCATTTTTGATTGCGTGTTCAAAAAACAAAACAAAAAAACAAAACAAAAAACAAAACAAAACCAAAAAAAAAACCCAAAACACTTTCTGCTTTTCATTCAATGTATATTTGACATAAACAGAAAAAAACTGACAAAATAATAATAATAATAATAATTTAAAAAAGTGTAAAACCCATAAAATAAAGTGCTGCTAAGATGCATTTTTGGTTGCGTATTAAAAAAAGATAAAAAAAAAAAAAAAAAAAAAAAAAAAACCCAACAAAACACAAATAGAAAAAATTTGACCAAAAAAAAAAAAAAAACCCCCAAAAACCAGTGTAAACCCCATAAAAAAAGAGCATCGCTAAGATGCATTTTTGGTTGCATGTTCAAAAAAACCAAAAAACAAACAAACAAAAAGAAACACTTTCTGCTTTTCATTCAATGTATATTTGACACAAACAGAAAAAAAATTGCCAAAAAAATAATAATATAAAAAAAAAAAAAAGTGTAAAACCCATAAAATTAAGTGCCACTAAGATGCATTTTTGGTTGCGTGCTAAAAAAAGACAAAAAAAAAAAAAAAAAACCCAGCAAAACACTTTCTGCTTTTCATTCAATGTATATTTGACAAAAAGAAAACATTTGACAAAAAAAAAAAAAAAAAAAAAAAACAGTTTAAAACCCATAAAATAAAGCGTCGCTAAGATGCATTTTTGGTTGCGTGTTAAAAATAGACGAAAAAAAAAAACCCAAACAAAAAACAACAAAACACTTTCTGCTTTTCATTCAATGTATATTTGACACAAACAGAAAACATTTGACAAAAAAAATTTAATAATATAAAAAAAACAGTGTAAAACCCATAAAATAAAGCGTGGCTAAGATGCATTTTTGGTTGCAGTTTGTGCGACACGTAAAAAGGTGCTGAGTGAATAAAAAAAAGGTAGAAAAACTGTACAGTCGCCATGGCAACACTAAGATAAATTACAATTATGCACAGAAAATGAACTGATAACAATGGTTTTAGGCTGAGAGTAGTGCATGCAAGTCACATTAGAGACAAAATTTGGCAGAAATGTTGCAAAAAAAATACGCACTTTGCAGACAAAACACTTTTTAATACAATCTGAGTTCATTTGAGTGTAACAATAATTTTTATTCATTTATCTATTTTTTTTTACCCATATATATTTTCATTTCTCATTTATTTTCTTTTTGAGGTACCACCTGGACCATAAACCAGCCCCCTCATAGTTTTATTACAAACGTTTTTAACCCTTAAAGACCCAAACATCCACCGCCGACCAAAACCATCTGCTGATCTGAACTGTTCAATAACTTTAGATCCACTAATCCTGTCAACGCATGTAAAGAACTGGTGTAAAATACAGTTCATCATCTTTTCATGTAGTGGATGTAGTTACCGTGGAAACACCGTCATCTTCTACAGCATCGATTCAAAAATAAAACCAAGAGAGTTGGATCGGTAAAAGTGGTTGTAGATGATAGTTTTTATGTTCAGATAATGATATATTTTGTTGAAAAAGTCATGTTTTCTTTATTTTTTTTCTATTTTTAATATCATAACCCTTGAATTTATTCTGAGTTTTAAAGAACATCTACATGATCAGTGAATTAAATACAGGAAAATGCAAAATGTAGACGGTAATGTGATAATAAAAGGTGATAAATGACCCTGGAAAGACAAACAAATACAAGTAAACAGGAGGTGTGACATAAGTAGTTGTGGGTCTTAACGGGTTCATAAGTAAAAACACTGGAAAATCATCTTGTAAACGCTTTTGCAGAAACCGATGTGAGTGTATTTATATTATTATTATTTTTTTAAGTTGTGTTTTTGCTGATAAAGTTAAAAAACTCACCTAAAGTTTGTTGACTCTTAAAAAAGTCCAAACTGTTCATTGATGTTGATTCAACAGAACTTAATTTATCAAATTTAAAAATATAAAAATACCTTTTTTTCTCGTATAAAGAAGCATTAATTTACAAAAAAGCACATGAACATGTTAAATGTGTTGTTTTCTGTCCAGTAGGAGTGTGTGTGTGTAATGATGCAGGTGGAGGACATGGTCCAGGACGACCACTGTAAATATGTCATCAGTTCAGGTTCAGAACCTTCTACTGTTGGAACCAAAACACACCAGACCTAAAACCTCTGAACCTCCTCATCCACCGAGTGTTTGACGAGCGGATGACATGTCAGCAGGAGGCTCAGTGCAAAAATCTAAACCTGACCAAGTGTGTTTGTCTCATTTTAGTCCAAATATTTCATCAGACTGAAAATCAGACACAATCACCTGAAGAACTGTTCAGTGAAACAGAAGAACTGATTCAGAGACGATAGAGCTGGAAAATCTGATTTCAACAAATCTGACCAAGAGAACTCCCACTGGTTCCACTGGCAGATTTTTTTTTTGCTTAATTCAAGATTTTTTTTTGCTTAATTCAATATTTTTTTTCCTTAATTCAAGATTTTTTTTTTTTGCTAAATTCAGTGTATATATATATATATATATATATATATATATATATATATATATATATATATATATATTTTTTTTTTTTTTTTTTTTTTTTTTTTTTGGTTAATTCAAGTTTTTTTTTTTTTTTTTGCTTATTTCAAGATTTTTTTTTGGCTTAATTAAATTATTTTTTGGTTAATTCAAGATTTTTTTTGCTCAATTCGAGATTTTTTTTTTTTTTCATAATCCAAGATTTTTTTGCTTAATTCAAGATTTTTTTTTGCTTATTTCAAGATTTTTTTTTTTACTTAATTCAAGATATTTTTTTACTTAAATATTTTTTGGAGTAATTCAATATTTTTTTCTGTTTAATTTAAGACTTTTTTTGCTTAATTCAAGATATTTTTTTTGGCTTAATTAAATTATATTTTGGTTAATTCAAGATTTTTTTGCTCAATTCGAGATTTTTTTTTGCATAATTCAAGATTTTTTTTGTTTAATTCAAGAATTTTTTTTCTTATTTAAAGATTTTTTTTTACTTAATTCAAGATTTTTTTTACTTAAATATTTTTTGTCATAATTCAATGTTTTTTTCTGCTTAATTCAAGATTTTTTTGGCTTAATTCAAGATTTTTTTGCTTGAATTAAGCAAAAAAATCTGCCAATGGAACAAGTGAAAATTATCTTGGCAAGGTTTAGATTTTTTCCAGTGCTAAAAGCATTTAAAATCAGACATATACACCATCGAAAACTTAGGATTTGAGTGTATTACTATCATTATTATTGTTATTATTATTATTATTATTATTATTATTATTATTATTATTATTATCATTACTACATTGCTATTTATTATTTCTACTAAATTTTCTAATGTGTAATTGTTTTTTTTTTACAACTATTTTTCTAATTAAGTTGTTACTTTTTTCTTGTAATATTTCTTATATGTGTACATTCGTTCTTTTGCTGATACTGGAACATTAATTTAATGAGGGATCAATAAAGCCTAATCTAATCCAATTTAATTTAATATAATATAATCTATTCTAATCTAATTTAATCTAAAAATCTAATTAATCTAATCTATTGTAATCTAATGCAATCTAATGTAATTTAATTGATTCTATTCTATTCTATTCAATTCAATTCTATTCTTTCTAGATGCCTCCACTTTACATTTACTCTCATAACTTTCTATTTCAGGCTGATTTTTAGGAACTTAAAACTAAATCTATGACACTTTCAGAGTAGAACTGATGAAAACTAATATTAAAAAAAATCTGTTAAAACAATAAAACGCTTGTAAAAGTTGTCAGAGGCATATTTTAGAAATTAAAAAAGGCAAATGTAGAAGAAAAAATACACAACCTGAGTAATGTTACAGCACTTTTTCATCACGAACAAATGCATGTGATTAAACTTAGATAATATGTGGAAAAACACTGACTTTTGAGGGAAAAAATAGACATTTTATTAGTAATTATTGATTAAGTAGTTTGAGGTTTGATCAGTCAGATTTATTCAGATATTTACTTAATGTTTGTTTCATGACATCAGTAATTTCAGATGTGTTTTTAATGACTTTTTTGTGTCATTCATGTTAAAACCATCAGACTTCTGCAGATTTATGTGACTTTTTACACCACGTGCGACTGTAAAAACCTCCAACAAAGCCCCTCGACTTCCTGCAGTGTCCATCATTACAGCACTTTTTCATCATGAAAAAATGCATGTGATTAAACTTGAATATGTGGAAAAATACGGACTTTTGAGGGAAAAAATAGACACTTTATTAGTATTTATTTATTAATTACTTTGAGTTTGAGGTTTGATCAGTCAGATTTATTCAGATATTTATGACTTAATGTTCGTTTGATGACTTATCAGTAATTTCAGACGCGTTTTTAATGACTTTTTGTCATTGTAGCATTCAGCCTCATATTAAAACCATCAGACTTCTGCAGATTTGTGTGATTTTTTTACACCACGTGCGACTGTAAAAACCTCCAACAAAGACACTAGACTTCCTGCAGTGTCCATCATTACAGCACTTTTTCAACACAAACAAATGCATGTGATTAAACTTAGATAATATGTGGAAAAATACGGACTTTTGAGGGAAAAATTTGACATTTTATTAGTATGTATTGATTAATTACTTTGAGTTTGAGGTTCGATCAGTCAGATTTATTCAGATATTTATGACTTAACGTTCATTTGATGACTTATCAGTCATTTCAGATGTGTTTTTGGTGACTTTTTTGTATCATTCATGTTAAAACCATTAGACCTCTGCAGATTTGTGTGACTTTTCACATCACGTGCGACTGTAAAAACCTCCAACAAAGACACTCGACTTCCATCATAGCATGGGGGGGGCGGGGTTACTGCCCATCCACGCCAACACACAAACACAAACTGATATTAAAAAACTGCTAAGCGCTGAAACCTCCCCGTCCTCGCGCGTTGACGAGCCGATTAAATGTCAACCTGTGAAATTATGCAAGAGGCTAAAAGCGTTTAAGTCGGACATAAATACCGGCGCACCCTCAGGATTTCGTCGGTCAAATTATTTATTTATGTCCGTGCGATGGTGAAGCGGGGCGGGGGGAAAACAAAGGAATAATTAGAGCGGCGTGTGGCAACGGCGCCCGCCTCGGCGTGCCCGGCGAACGTGCGACTGGCGCCCATTCCGCCTCAAACTTGATGGTTGTTGAACTTATTTTTAGTGTCATTTGATAAGCTTCCCTGCCTGCACACAGACATCCCACTGACCCAGCCACTGGTCATTGTCTATACCGCTTCCCGTCAAAGCCGGCGCGCTTTGTCAGGTTTCGACTCGAATATCCATTTTCCATCTGAGGTCCGGTATCCGAAGTGACTGGATCATTCGAGCCTTTTTCTTCAGCTGCTGCCCCCTTTCCTCCCCCCACAGTGTTTCCGCTCACACTAACATCATTTGGGATTGGCGTCATGACAGCACGCTTGACAAATCCGCAATATATAGAAGTATATATCCCTGCTTTTTGGGGCTGAGGGAGGTGGTGGTTGGGGGGGGGGTGTAATTTCTGGAAATGAACAATACTTATCCGTCCGTCGCATCCGCTGCTTTGGGTTTGCGTTTTGGACATGGACGTCACCGTGGTGTGGTGGTGTCCTCTTTTTTTTTTTTTTTTTTCGCTGTGAATAACCCGATAATAGGTCATTCAATGTCAAAAGGCATAAAAAACAGACAGACAAGTCTTCACAGGCTGCTGCTTGCTGTTGCCTTTAATTATTTTAATTAAACTTGGATATTCTGCTGCGAGAGAACTGGTGAGTTGTGACGCGACGGCGAAGCCCTCAGAGCGGAGGTGTCAAACGGACGGCCGGCGGGACAAAAACCCGGCCCGCCAAAGGGTCCGATCCGACCCCTGGGATGAACATGTGCACTGGAAAAACAAGGGGGGGGGTCTAAAAACAAGATAAAAACACTAAAGCTGAGGAAAAGAACTTAAAACAAGTGAAATATCTGTTCATGCAGCAAGACTTAAAATAAGTAATTAACTCTTAAAACACGATAAATTAAAAAATAAAGTTTTTTTTGTAATATTGGTAAGAGCCAAATAATGTCTAAATCTGAGGGAAAAGTACTCAGAACAAGTGAAATATCTGTTCATGCAGCAAGACTTAAAATAAGAAACTAACTCTTAAAACCTGATAAATTTAAAAAAAAAAAAGTTTTTTTTAATTTAATTTAATTTTTTTTCTTGGTAAGAGCCAATTAATTTGCAGTGTGAAATACAAAAACTAAACTCGGATATTAACAGTCAATGGTGGGACAAAACCCGGCCTCTTGGATTAATATGTGCACTGCAAAAACAAGGGGGGGGGGGGGGGGGTCTAAAAACAAGATAAAAACACAAAATCTGAGGAAAAAGTATGCAAAACAAGCGAAATATCTGTTCACGCAGCAAGAGAATTCCACTAGACAAGATGTTAAATCTAGAAATAAGCATGTCTACCATGTACGAACACTTAAAATAAGAAATGAACTTTTAAAACAAGATAAAAACACAAAATCTGAGGAAAAAGTACGCAAAACAAGCGAAATATCTGTTCACGCAGCAAGAGAATTCCACTAGACAAGATGTTAAATCTAGGAATAAGCATGTCTACCATGTACGAACACTTAAAATAAGAAATGAACTTTTAAAACAAGATAAAAACACAAAATCTGAAGAAAAAGTTCTCAAAACAAGTGAAATATCTGTTCATGCAGCAAGACTTATAATAAGAAATTAACTCTTAAAACAAGAAAAATTAAAAAATAAAGTTTTTTTTTTTTTTTATCTTGATAAGAGCCAAATTATTTGCAGTGTGAAATACAAAAACTAAACTTGGATATTAACAGTCACTAAAGGGTCCGATCTGACCCCTGGGATGAACATGTGCACTGAAAAACAAAGGGGGGGGGGGGTCTAAAAACCAGATAAAAACAGTAAATCTGAGGAAAAGTACTTAAAACAAGTGAAATATCTGCTCATGCAGCAAGAGAATGACACTAGACAAGATGTTAAATCTAGAAATAAGCATGTCTACGATGTACGAACACTTAAAATAAGAAATTAACTCTTAAAACAAGATAAATTATCTAACACTTCTAAACTTTTTCACTTCTTAATTTTTTTTTTTTTTAATCTTGGTAAGAACCAAAAAATTAGCTGTGTGAAATAAAAAAACTAAATGCTGATATTAACAGTCACTGGGTTCAAAATCATTTTAGTTTATATACATGTGTAAAAGTGAGGCATGTTATTAAAATTGCACTTATTTTTTTTTTTATACAGTTAAGGTTGTTCATGGTGTTTGTAGTATTTAAAGAATAGTTTGCAGACAAACTTTTTCATAATGTAATTTAACTTTTTTCACTTTAAAACAGAAAAGTTTGGAGTTGTAATTATTTACTGGTTATTCTGTTATTCCATCACTACTCCTTACACAGAAAATACCCAAATCTGAACTCCAGATATTTACAGCCAACTTATTTTAGTTCCATACTCTGCAATTTTACTAATATTCTATATGTTACTAAATTTTTCATGGGATAAATTTGCGAAATAATAACATAATAACCTATAAATAATGACAACTCCAAAAGTTTTTAATTTGTTTTAGAGTAAAAAAAAAAAAAGTTAAATTACATGCAAATATCTACAATTGCAAACCATCCATTCACAAAAAAAGGTTCTAACATGAACAAAATGAAATATCTTAAGAAAACTAACACGAATTTTAATAATATTATCCCTGTTTTTAAATGTTTTGTGTATTTGTGTGATCTGTAAGTTATAAATTACATGTGAAAATGAGAAACTGAGGCTGAATATTGTTAAAATTGCACTTATTTTTCTTAACACATGTCAGGTTGTTCATGTTATTCACATTTTTTCAAGGACACTTTGTCGAGGTAAACATTTCCATTATATAATTTTACTCTTTTCACCCTAAAACATACAGAAACATTTGGAGCCGTCATTATTTATAAGTTATTATGTTATATCCATCACTACTCCTTACACTGAAAATACGCAAATCTGAACTCAAGATATTAACAGTTAACTTATTTTACCTGTTTTAGTGTAAAAAAAAAAAAAAAAAAAAAGTAAAATTGCATGTAAATGTCTGCAATTGCTTATTTACTGGTTATTATGTCATTCCATCACTACTCTTTACACTGAAAATACCCAAATCTGAACTCAAGATATTAACAGTTAACTTATTTTAGTTCCAAACTCCACAATTTTAACAATATTATACCTGTTACTAAATGTTTTGTGGGAAAAATTTGTGAAATAATAACATAATAACCTTTAAATAATGACAACTCTTTTGACAAGTTTTTTTTAGTGTTAAAAAAAAAAAAAAAAAGGAAAATTACACGCAAATGTTTACAATATTCAGCCTCAGTTTATCGTTTCCACAAGTACATTATAACTTACAGATCACGCAACTACACACAACATTTAATAACATAAATAATATTATTAAAATTGCAGTTAGTTTTCTTAAGATATAGATAGAAGACAGATTTTTTTTGTGAACAGATAGTTTGCAATGGTTAAAATTGCGCTTAATTTTCTTAAGAAATGTCAGGTTTTTTTTGTTTTGTTTTGTTTTGTTTTTTTAAACAATTTTAGCCCAAAAAAGTTGGTAAAAATGGTATTAAGGCTGTTTGTAACATGAAATAAAATCTTTTTCCTCCAAAAGTATTTCACGAATCTAGTATATTTGGTATTAGTTTAACTTCATGCATGAATTATGAGAACCTTAATCAAGATATTTTTCCTATTTTATTTCTTTTTTAGACATTAAAAAAACAATGTGATTGAAAATTTCCTTATGAACCTATTTTTCATGGAGTTCCACTCAGCTGGACACAGTGCGTTTAATTTTTGAAGCAAAGAAATATATATTTACTGGTATACTGTGTGAAAACTATGAAATAAAAACATTTTTAATGCAGCTAATCAGATGTTTTCTCACATTTGAACATACTCTAATACTAGTTATTACTCACTTCATGGAGATAATATGCAAAAAAAACCCAAAAAAACCTTTTGCAATTGATTTACACTAACATGTTAGTGCAGATCAGGTTTATCAAGAACAGCAAAGTTACAGTAGTGGTATGAATGTCAGTGTATTATGGGATGGTGCATAAGCGTCCACTGTGTTGGCTGGTACGGAACTAAAACAACAAAACCCATGAATATATAAGAGAACAGCTGGAAAATAGCTGACCACTGGACTGACCAGTATGCATGAAAGGGTTAAATAAAAAAAGAAAAAAAAAAAAAAAAAAAAAAAAAAAAAAAAGAAAAAAGTCAGATTGTTCATGTTATTCATATTTTTTTTGACGGACACTTTGTACTCTTTGGATCTGTCATCCTTTTCCTGGTTCTTATGTTCTTCTTTTCCTGGTCCGGCCCACTTGAGCTCCACGTGGAAGCTGAATTAAAGCGAGTTTGACACGGCTGCCTCAGAGGACGGAGGCGGTGGGATCTATATGTTCTAGGTCTTAAGTGATGGGCCTGTTTATGGGCTGTGATGTGCTACGCCTTGGTGAGCAGAGAGCAGACTGAACGGAAAACAGGGGCAAAAAAAAACCACCAAGCGCCATGTCAAGGTCTTAAAGGCATCAATCCCTCAAACGTAGCTGGAGATCAGGCTGGTCAGGAGGCTGTCCCGCGGTCCAATAACGCTCTATTAATTTCCTTGTCCTGAGCGCATAATGAAAGGGAAGGTGTCTTAAACAAGGGGGGGAGAAGAAAAAAAAAAAAACTAAAGGGCAAAGTGTGGGTGCCTTCCAGTACCTTGGGGCATCCTGTCTACAATTTGTCATGCGTGTGCACTTCTCAGTGTTAAAATGACAGGATGAGCCAGTCAAAGGGCGGCCGCCGGCCATCCAGCACCGCACAAGTTGGACAGGATCTGTGATGAGACATGGCCGAAAGGAAACCCACTTCTGCACTCATGAGGCCCACTGGGATTATTCCCACTTCCACGCCGACGGCAAACACCCCCTTCCTCCGTCTATGGTAGTTTTTTTTTTTTTTTTTTTAGATAGCTTCCGTCTGTGTCCATGAAACGAGGTTTTTCACAGAAGCCGCAATATGGTCAGAATATGTTAATGCTTTGGTGTGCACAAAAAGATAACTGAGTCTGAGCGCTGCGTTCAGGGACCCCCGGACTTTTACAATACATGAACTAATACACTGGAAAAACCTACATCTGACCGAGTGTATTTGTCTCATTTCTAGTCCAAATATCTCAACACACTTAAAATACGACAGAATGACCTACAGAGGAACTTTGCAGTGAGACAGAAGAACTGATTTATAGACAATAGATCTGGAAAATCTGATTTCAACAAATCTGACCGAGATAATTTTCACTTGTTCCATTGGCAGATTTTTTTTTTGCTTAAGATTTTTGTTTTTGGTTAATTTAAGATTTTTTTTTTTTTTTTTTGCTTAATTCAAGATTTTTTGCTTAATTCGTTTTTGTTTTTTTTTTTAATTCAATGTTTTTTTTGCTTAATTCAGGATTTTTTTTCTTTATTCAAGATTTATTTTGCTTAATTCTAGATTTTTTGCTTAATTCAAGACTTTTTTGTGCTTAATTCAATTTTTTTACTTCAGTGTTTTTTGCTTAATTCAATTTTTTTTTTTTCTTAATACAATATTTTTTTCTGCTTAATTCAAGATTTTTTTGCTTAATTCAAGATTTTTTTTTGCTTAATTCAATGTTTTTGCTTAATTCAATATTTCTTTCTGCTTAATCCAATATTTCTTTCTGCTTAATTCAACTTTTTTTTTTGCTTAATTCAAGATTTTTTTGCTTAATTCAAGATTTTTTGCTTAATTCAAGCTTTGGGTGATTCTGTCTTATTTTAAGTGTGATGAGATATTTGGACTAGAAATGAGAAAAAATACACTTGGTAAGCTTTGGATTTTTTCCAGTGTAACATTGGTTTTAGGCTGGGAGTAGTGCATGCATCACATTACAGACATTTGGTAGAAATGTAGTAAAGAATATACACTTTCTTGACAAAAGCTGTTTTTTGATGAATGTATATGAGATTTACATGATGGAAAAGTTGTACAAAAAGAACAGTTTTAGTGTGTAAAACCAGTAGGATCTGAATTCAACTGAGTTTATCAATACATTTTTTTTTACCTGGATGTATTTTCATTTCTCATGTATTTATTCATTTTTCTTTTGAGGTACCACCTGGACCATAAGCCACCCCCCCACCCTTATAGTTTTGTTAAACAAACGTTATTAATAAGTAAAAACACTAGAAAAGCATCTTGTAAACACTTTTGCAGAATTTGATGTGAGTGTATTTATTTTGCATTTTCAAATAAAAAGAGAATAAACAAAAAGTTTAGTTTTTACTGGTAAAGTTAAAAAAACTTGTCTGAAGTTTATTAATTCTTGAAAAAGTCAAGATTGTTGTTGATTCAGGAGAACTTAATTTATCAGATTTAGAAATACAAAAATACTTGTTTTCATATAAAAAGGCATGAATTTACAGAAAGGCACACAAACATGTAAAATGTGATAGAATATTTTAACCCTTTGGTGCACAAAAGCTAACTGAGTGTGAGCGCTGCGTTCAGGGACGCCTGGAATTTTACAATAAATGAACTGATAACATTAGTTTTAGGCTGAAAGTAGTGCATGCATCACATTACAGACAACATTTGGTAGAAATATAAAAACACTGGAAATGCATCCTGTAAATGCTTTTGCATAAATTGATGTGAGTGTATTTATAATGCATTTTCAACTAAAAAGAGAATAAAAAAAGTTGTGTTTTTACTGCTAAAGCTAAAAAACTCGTCTAAAGTTTATTAATTCTTGAAAAATTCAAGATTATTGTTAATTCAGAAGAACTTAATTTATCAGATTTAGAAATACAAAAATACTTTTTTGGTATAAAAAGGCATAAATTTACAAAAAGGCACATAAACATGTAAAATGTGGTGGAATATTTTAACCCTTTGGTGTGCATAAAAAGCTAACTGAGTGTGAGCGCTGCGTTCAGGGACGCCTGGACTTTTAAGTACTGTAGGAAACACAGGTGGCGGTGCAGTCAGGAAAGGAAACAAATAAGTTAATGGAGTTTAGACAGACGTTCCACCCTGTGATCAGAGAACAGAACACCGAAGAGGAAACCCCCGTGTCCGATAAGAGCCAGGTGATCAGATAGTGGTTTGAGCGGCAGGATCACGGATCTTCAAAAACCTGAATTCTTCTTCTTCTGGTCCACAGCGGTGGCTTCCATCCGTCGTCTACTGATGTGGAACTCTGTTGAAGTTCATACACCGACCCTGGAAAAAAAACACACACAGAGAAAAAAAACATTAAAAACTGATCTGATGTTCATGACGTTTATGTTTTTACAGCTGTTACTGTTTTTAAACCTTACACATTTTATAGAATAATAGACTTTTTTTAATTGGATAAAAAAATAACAATATGTCTACATTTATAATTACACTTTATATTAAGGTCTTCACACATATTCACTATTAACTAGTTGTTTTTTAGGAAACACATTAATATAAATACAAGCTCATTATAAAGAACTCATTGATGCATAATTCTACAAAAAAAAGGAATTAACTGAAAATCAAATCTAAATTTCACATTTTAGTAACTTAACTACTTTTTATTCTGTTTTCTATTTGTCTCTTTTCTTTGAAAAGTGCACAAATAAAATGAATTATCATTATTAAATATTATTACTATTATTATTATTATTATTATTATTAGATAATTTCATAATTTTTTTTATATCACATATACATACATATTTAATTTTTACATTATTTATTATTACTATAATTACTATTATTATTATTATTATTATTATTATTATTATTATTATTATTATTATTAGTAGTAGTAGTAGTAGTAGTAGTAGTAGTAGTAGTATTACATACATCCCAACAACCTTCTTACTTATGTTCAGTAAACAGTAGTTTGGAGGTTATTTCCCTAAATCTGTTACTCATGTACAATATGTGCTTTAAATGAACAGATTAACAGAAGTAACAATAATAATAATAATAATAATAATAATAATAATAATAATAATAATAATAATAACTAAATGTTGATTTGCAGCTTGTTAATGGTAAATATCTATACCTCATTATAAAGTGTAATGAAACAATCATAACACAGAAAAATAATAAAATAATAATAAAAACCCTCATAAAATTCGTTGTTAGTGTATTTACTGTGTAATATGAAATGTCAGACCAATAATAGTAATGAACCAGAAGAAAAAAGAAAAATAATTATTTGAAATAATAAAACCAGTGATAATGATACTGACACAAAAACAAGACACATGATCGGAAAAAAAAAAATTACAGAATTCTGGAATTATTATGGAATAAATAAAGTCCAACGGTCCTCTGAGGTACAAATCAGGCATCAACTGGTGAACCTGAGTGTGTTAAGGTGTGTGTGTGTTAAAGTGTGTGTTTGTGTTCATGAATGTGAGCTTCTGCGTGTGGATGGAATCATCCTCAGGAAGAGGAGGAGGTCTAAACAGACTGACACCAAGAGGGAGCTCTCACACAGCGAATACACAGCAGCAGCAGCAGAGCGCCACCACACACACACACACACACACACACACACACACACACACACTACATACAGACACACAATGAAACACAATCATACACTGACACACACAGAAGCCTCAGCAGCAGCAGACTTTCACACTACACACACACACAGACACACAAAATGATACACACTCCAACACACACTGTCATACACACACACAGACGCACACTCCAAAAGACAGACAGACAGACACACACACACACACACAGTCATACACAGACACACAATAACATACTGACATACACACAAGGACACACACTTCAGCATACAGACACACAGTGTAGACAGACACACACACACAGATACACACTCCAACATTTTGACACACGCAGACACACAATGAAACACAGATACACACTTCAACACAAGGACACACACAGACACATGAAGAACCACACAGAGACACACACTGACATACACACTCCAATACACTGACACACACTCAAACGTACTAACACACTAACTCATACACAGATACACACTCCACACACACACACACACACACACACACACACACACACACACACACACACCACTCTTTCTGGTGTTGCTGCTCAGTCGTCCATCTCTGACACTGATCTGGGAACAGCTGATAGATCTGAACTGATCAGTGACTACAGACCAACTACAGACTGACTTCAGACTGACTTTGAACTAAAAAGACCAACCTCAAACTGACTATAGACCAACTACAGACCAAACACAGACCAACTACAGACCAAACACAGACCAACTTCAGACCAAACACAGACCAACTTCAGACCAAACACAGACCAACTTCAGACCAATGACTGACCAAACACAGACCAACTCCACACTAAAAAGACCAACCTGAAACCGACCACAGACCAACTACAGACCAAACACAGACCGACTTCTGACCGACTTCAGACTAAACAGACCAACCTCAAACTGACTATAGACCAACTACAGACCAACTTCAGATGGACAACAGACCAACAACAAACCAAACAGACCAACTTCAGACCGAACATAGACTGACTTCAAACCGACTTCAGACTGACCTCACACTGACTGCAGACCAATCACAGACCAACTTCAAACTGACTCCAAATTGAAGACAGACCAAACACAGACCAACTTCAGTCTTTCCTCCACAGTCAGTGAACTCCTTCATGGACCGTTCACCTAAATCTCTGGTTCTGTATCTTCTCAACCCCAGTGCAACAAAGATCAACCACGACAAGTTTGTTCTGTGTGAAGTTGAAGAAACTCATCTGGACTGACTCAACCAGCCTGAGCTTCAACGGTAGAAAAGACACAAATCCACCACGTTCTGTCCAGTTTTATGGATCTGCACCAAAGAGTCCAGGTCTGACCCTTGAACACATCCGAACCTTTGACCCAGTTTCGTAAAAACCAGCGCAGTATTTTGGAATTTTCTGCATTCATCTATTTTTTACATGACTGTGGCCACGTCGACTTTGACTCTATCACTGGTATCAACAACTTCCTGTCATTTTCTATGATTATTTATTATTTCTTCTGTCATTTATTGTGAATCCTGCATGTCCTTGACTTGTGTTTGTTAGCATAAAAGCTTTAGTGGAATATTAAGATTAAAAAAACTAAACTTCAATCATTTTTTTTCCTTGTTTATGACAGATTTAAGACTAAAATATGACATAATTAACCCAAACATTTAAAGACGTAATTGACCGCTTAAGTGGAATGTTGTGTTTCTTCGAGCGGCAGCATTGTAAACAACTAAACAGGTGTCTCTGACAAAATCCACCGTATTATTCACCAATAGCAGAGAAAAAGCAGACATCTGATTAACCAACTGCACGTTGAGCCGTAGGAGAGTAAACAAGCAAATCCTGCTCATGTAAACATATTTCTGACTCTTGGAAATATAGGATCATTTGCAGAGTGATGCTAATAGTCACAGGGATGCGGTGTGGGTCTGTTTTCTGTTCGGCATCTGCTCTGAACCACAAAAACACTTCCACACAAAGTTGCCTTTTCTTTGTCATTAGTCACAGAAACATGTGTTGAAGCTGTACGTCATATTCCGTGTCTAAACGTGACCTTTTCGCCTTCTTCTGTCCAACCCACTGACTAATGCGTTACTCAGTCCGCTGTTGGACACAGTCCTGGTTTTTGTTGTTGTTGATGAGCTTTTGTTAAGAGTCATTAAAGAACCATTAACAAAGAGGAGATCAAATAGAGTGGAGTCATTTCTACAGCAGCTTTGGACGTTAACCCTTTAGAAGACACTCATAGAAGTACTGTGATATTCAAGAGTTCAACCTTAGTCTGTTATTGGAGGACCTAATAACACTTCATTACTTTTGTGAAATTTTTCAACATTTTTCAGGGTGTCTGTAGGTATCAGCAAATCTAATCTAATGCCCCTTTTAATGCCACTTTAAAAAAAATGTAATGCCCATGTCCACCTGCAGATACAGTTTTACATATAGTTTATATACTTACGATTTACCGTCCACAGGCTTTATCCGGCACCGGAAAAAATCTAAATCTTACCAAGTGTATTTTTCTTATTTCTAGTCAAAATACCTCAACACACTTAAAATAAGATATAATTGCTGATATAAAGAGTAACTTAACAGTGAGATTTTGTCCCACTAATTTTCACTTCTTCCATCAGCAGATTTTTTTTTTTCGTAATTCAAGAATTTTTTTTTGCTTAATTAAACATTTTATGGCTTAATTCATTTTTTTTTTTTTTTTTTGCTTAATTCACCTTTTTTTTGTTAATGCAACATTTTTTTTGGTTAATTCACAATTTTGTTTAGCTTAATTCAGTATTTTTTTTGGCTTAATTAAAGTTTTGTTTTTTGCTTAATTCAATATTTTTTTGCTTAATTCAAGATTTTTTTTTTGCTTAATTCAATATTTTTTTGGCTTAATTAAAGTTTTGTTTTTTGCTTAATTCAATATTTTTTTTTGCGTACTTCAAGATTTTTTTTTGCTCAATTCAAGTTTTTTTTTTTTGCTTAATTCAATTTTTTTTTGCTTAATTCTGGCAAAAAATCTGCCAATGGAACAAGTGAAATTTATATTGTAAGATTTCCCGAAATCGGATTTTCCAGATCTATTGTGTATAAATCAGTTCTTATATCTCACTGAAAAGTTCGTCTTTAGGTGATTCTGTCGTATTTTAAGTGTGATGAGATATCTGGACTTAGATTTTTTTTCCCAGTGAGGTTCTGAATAGTTCCTCCTCCAATTACTTCCGCTGAAACCTGTATTTTCACATTTTTCTGACATTTGTTAATATTCCCTCCGTTCTTTCGCCACAGCATGAGCACGCTCATAGCATGTTGCATTCCAAGCATCCGGTGTTGTGACTTTGTGTATCGGTCAAAAACAATAGTCAGTTAAAGGGTTCTGCCTGTCAATCATCACGCTGTACTTCCAATCAAAATTATTAAATGTTAATATGATCAAAATAAATCTTGAACAACAACGCTTTTTTTCCATGAAATGTATGTAATTTTTGAATGCCTCTGGACACTGAATTTAATGGTTTTTAATGCCATTTAAGGCCTTAATTTCCCAAAAAATCTATTTAATGCCTTTTAATGCTTTTTAACGACCTGCAGAAACCCTGTTTTTTTTATTATGATGTGAAAAACCAAGGTCAGTGAAGTTACCATATTTGGTTCCTTACCAATTAATGGCACAAAAAAAAGTAAAAGAAAAAAAAATCCAACAAGTAAATATACAAATAGAAGAAAAACACACGTAAGGTGAAAAGAACGTGTATTGTAGAACTGTTGCTGTCACTGTTTTGTAATGTATGTGGAAATTACCAAAAATAGTCACTTGTCTTGTAAAGGGTTAACCCTTACCAATATGCTGCCTGTTACTCAATGTTTTGTGTATTTCTAGATCCACTGTGATCTATCATCTAAGTTGTGATAACAGTACGACATATTGTAGAAATTGTTCTTATTTTAGTTCCAAAGTCTTAAAATTTCAACAGTATTCTGCATGTTACCGAATGTTTGCGAAACACTGCGTGTAATGCACACGTATAAATGATACGTTGAAACATAATATCATTAAAATAGCAATTTTTCTAATGAAATTTCAGTTTTTTTCAGGTTATTCACGTCTTTTTTATTGAAAGGATCATTTGTAATTATGAATATTTTCATGATTTAATGTTTTTTATTGCATTAAAACAAAGGAAAAACTTAGCGTTATTACTTATTGGTCATTATGCTATTATTTTACTGAACTGGGCTGAATTTTCAAAGATCATGAGAGATCAGATGAGTAAAACAGTCAGTGAAATCATGATTATCAGCTGATGGAAAAGCTCTGCATGTGACAAAAAATCCAAGCTAGATGAAAGATGGATTAGATGAGGAAAAATACATAAATTAAAAAAAAGAGACCAGGGTATGAACATTAAAACTGGAAGAAAAGTCGACTACAACTCCCAGGGTGCATTTCACCAACCCACATCCAGTCACAGCGCTTCATATTATCATTCTGTTCCCTTTGAAACTCTGCCCCAAATCACAACATTGTATCAAAGTTGACTACTGGCTACAGCTCTGATTGGCCTCTTCTGCACGGCAACAGCAGCTGATTGGTCAGAAAATCATCAGCAGGGAATTGGTCTTATTTTACCCCTTTACGACCCTTTGCCTCATCTTTTAACATGCATTTGTATTAGTGGAGTTAGGAAAATATGCAGTTAAATTACAGCTATTAATCAAACTAATGAGGTTAAAACCTGAAATGCAGAATATGATATATAATATACACCCATTTTTGGTCAATTTTTAGCCCATGCAGGACAAATTTAAGGACAATACCATAGTTTTTTTTATTTTTTATATTTATTACGTGTCACTGTGCTATTGTCTTGTAATTGCTTTTATACTGCTTCTATCTATGACTTTTATTCTGATTGTATCTTTTAATCTTCCACACTTGTCTCTGCATAGTAAGTCCTATGTATCTGAATGTGTACAAATAAAATGTAAAAATAAAACTGTCTTGAATCTAGTTGTTGGAGGTTTCCAGTGAACTGTCTCTACTTCTACTTCAACCTCCTTCATTTTGCAGAATCCAGTCGAATGTTTAGTGTCGATTTTCACTGGTTTTGGCTGATATTAATGTGGATATTAATGTAGCATCTTTTCTCCTTGGCTTCTGAAACCATGTGAGATGTTTGAATGTATTCTTTTTATTCAGTTGTTTTATTTGGTATAGGTTTATTGTTCTTTTTTGTTGCTTCTAATTGTACAGCTTTTTATGTTCTTAATCTATTCTTGTATTTTATTCTTTTATTTAGGTTTTATCTGTTCTTCTGTTTTTAGGTAGCTATTTTTTTTTTTTTTACAGTTCTATGTCTTTTAATCTATTCTTGTATTTTACTCTTATTTTGGTTTTTGTTATTTTTCTGTACTTTGGTCCACTGTGGTTATTTTACAGTGCTTTACAAATAAAGTTGGATAGTATTTGGCTGATATCACAGATTTCTTGAAGCTGCGTATGACTTTCGCCACCAATTTTTCATCAAATGTGTAAAACCCGTCATAGCCTTAGCATCATGAATCTGTTAGATTTTCTGTGATTACACGCCTGAATCACTTCCCTCACGGTGAACAACTTCAAAGTGTACTCCATCATAAGCAGTCCGTTTGTTTACATACCAAACCGATGTCATTCGGGCCTCTTCGGAAATTTTGCTACTAAGTGCATTGTGGGAATGGGAATTCCACGCAGTCGCAGTATGGTTACAGCAGCAACAAATACGAAAACAGCTTCATTGCTTCTTGCTGCTGCGTGGAATTCCAAAACGGCCCGAGTGGCAGTTTGGTTTCGGTTTGATATGTAAACAAACAACCTGCTTGTGATGGAGTACACTTCGAAGTTGTTCACAGTGAGGGAAGTGATTCAGGTGCATAATCACAGAAAGACTAACGGATTTGTGATACTTAAGGCTATGACTGGGGTTTTACAGATTTGATGAAAAATCGGTGATGAACATCATACGCTGCTTTAAGAACTTTTTTTTTTTTTTTTTACCAATATTCTGCCTGTTACTAAATGTTTTGTGCATTCGTTGATCCACTGTGATCTATAAGTTCTGATAATAATAAGCCATGACATAATATTATGAAAAAAATAACAACACATAATGAAAATATTTACATTGAAAAACTGTCCTTTAAGAATAAAATGTGAATAACCAGCAGACCTCCGCCAAGGTAGATTAGTACCCCCCCCCCCCCCCCCCCGGATCACCACCAAAATTTTGTTCAAATATGTTCCTTGAGCCAGTACCAACATTTCTTGGAATTTTCATCTAAATCTGTCCATAACTGTTTGAGTTATCTTGCACACTGACAGACAGACAAACCAATGCCGGCAAAAACATCACCTCCCTGGTGGAGGTAATAAACCTGGTTCCAACAGCACAAACTGTTTTAAACTGGACTGTTTATCCTCCTGAGACTCAGGGAAGTACAAGTTTTGGCTTTTTTACATTAAATAATTGCCTTTATTAGAAACAGCACGATGCAACAGTTTTTTCAGATGCATTTTAAAAATTGTTATGGAATGTCCTTTGTAGCGGACAGCGTTTTGTTTCTTGTTTTGTTTTAGTTTTTTTTTCACTAAAGCTGTGAAACTCTTGCAGAGGACAAAAATGCATTGCTGGGTCTCAGGAGGATATACTGCGTTTTATATTTATATTCTATATATAATGTACAGAGGCTTGATATACTTATTCTTTAGTGTTTTCATATTGATGTACATATTGCGTATTTTTATAGCTTCTCTTTTTTTATTTTTAATGTGGCCGAGAACTACCTCTAAGAAAAATTTTATGTACGCATAATGACAATAAACATTCTTGAATCTTGAATCTTGAACAGGGAACTCCTGAAGCGCCAGATCAAAAATGCAGATTTCAGGTGAACTGGCATTAAAACGTACACATAATTGAGGTGCACATGTCTGTCTGTCTGTGTGTCTGCAGACAAAAGCACGTTCTTGCACATCCAGTTGTCCCTGGGTCCAGGTGGGAGCGTCCTATTATGGGCATAAATGGCAGTGGCTCCGGAGCCCCCTGTGTGAATGTGGATCTGTGCAGCCAGTTCATCTGCTGTGGGAGCTGGTACAGTATCTGCACTACAGTCTGGCTCTGGAGCAGAAGTGTGCACGGACCCACTGTGATGAGGGCTTTAGACAAGCTGGAGAATCTTCCATTTCTCATTATTTGGCAGCGCTGGTGGGTGTTTGGTGGAGGGGTGGGGGGGGCTTCGCTCCATCTCTGCATGGTAAGCCCCTCGACGTGTACCCTCTGCAACTAATCTCACACAGTCAACAAATAAGGCACATCAGATGCTGTTTTGGCCGCGGCCATCAGAGCGGCTAAGTTCAGTGGATTTTACGGGTTTTACGGCGCCGGGGAAGAAGTGCTCTGCGCGGCGGCAGAATGGCAGGCGAAGCAGGGGGATCTGGTGCGAGGGCGAAGCAGGTGCAGCACAATACGGTCAAACCCATTCCAGCTCCCCTGTTCCCGGATGAGCGGGGCCTGACTTGGCAGAGAACGGCGCCTTGTAACTGGGCCACGTTGCAGAGATGGCGGCCCACCTGTGCCACCCGGAGCGCCACAACAATAGTCTGAATATGTCAGCAAGGAATGTCAGTGAAATCTCATCAGACGGACGCGAGCGTGACTGCAGATAGACGGGTGGATGAGTCAGGTGAAGAGATGGATAGGTGAAGAGACAGGGAGGGGAAGGGGGCTCGGGGGGGGGGGGTCAGAGAGGAGCATCTCTGTCCAAATGAAGACGGTGATTAATAAGGTTCATTACAGAATTAACCACTGGGTTCTATTGGAATGAATGGAAATGCATTAAATCCTTTTTTTTTTTCTTTTAACCCCTAACGATCCAGTGATACTTTTTTGGTCACTTCCCAAATGATTTTTCCTCTATATTTAACCTTTCTTAAGTGATTTATCACCATTTAATATAATATCCACTGTGTTTTGCTTTTATTGTTTCCAGTTTTCATCAGTTTTCTATAATTTTTTTCATTATTTTGTACATTTTCTTGTTTTGGCACCTTCCAAATTTATTTTTCTCCCTGTATAACCTTTCCTAAGTCATTTATCATCATTTATTATGATATTATCCACTGTATTTTGTGCTTTTTCAGTGAAAATCATAATTTCCCTGTCTAATTCACTGATCATGTAGATGTTCATAAAGGCTCTTTTTCTCTCTATGTAACCTTTCTTTAGTGATTTATCACCATTTAATATAATATCCACTGTGCCCCCCCCCCCCAGTTTTCTGTCATTTTTTTCCATTATTTTGTACATTTTCTTGTTTGTGGCACCTTCCAAATTTATTTTTCTCTTTGTTTAACCTTTCCTAAGTCATTTATCATCATTTAATATAATATTATCTACTGTACTTTGCTTTTTTTTTTTTCAGTGAAAATCATAATTTTCCAGTATTAATTCAGTGATCATGTAGATGTTCATAAAGGCTCTTTTTCTCTCTATGTAACCTTTCTTTAGTGATTTACCACCATTAATTATAATATTATACTTTGTATTTTGTGTATTTTCAGTGTAAATCATGTATTTTTGTAGATTTAATTCACTGATCATGTGGATGTTCATAAAAGCTCAGATTAAAGTGGAGGGTTATTATATCAGAAACATTGAAAACTGAAGAAAAAGTGACTCTTGAAGCAAAATCTCTCATTATCTGAACATAAACCCAGTGTGTCCATCCACTGTCACTGACCCAACTCCATGGGTTTTACTGGTGAATCAATGCTGTAGAAGATGACGGTGTTTCCATGGTAACTATGGAGCCTCTGAACGTCCAAACGGGTCATATCTGATGACCACGAAAAGATAATAAAGTGTATTTTACACCAATTATTTACATGTATTGATAGGATTAGTGGATCAACAGGTATTGAACATTTTTGATCAGGAGATGTTTTTCATTGATAGTAAATGTTTGAGTCTTTATGGGTTGAATAAGTTCATAAAAAAACACTATTTCTTTTGCATTCTCGTATTATATTTTTTATAATAGTCATTTTCTTTCTAACTGCACTTTTTCTGCTGTAAAACCCCTTAAAAAAAAGGAGTTTTGGGGGCTGGAACAGATTAATCATATTTCAGTTAACTTCAGTAGGGAAATTAATTTGCAAAACACGCAATTCGCAAAATAAGCTCGATCGTGGAATGAATTAATCATACTGCAAAGTTCTACTGTAAATGTATTTGTGCTGTTCTTCCTTAAAACTCTTTCCGACGGGAGCTGAAACCCTAAAGTGCTCATCAAACCTACGTCTAAACCGACAGCTTCACCTCCAACAGATCAACCTCCGTCCAGATCCAAACATATCGAAACAAAATAATAATAATAATAAAAATGAATAACAACCCAGAGGTTCAGACTAGAGCTTTGGTTCTTTTTGGCCAAATAAGGGTGGTTTCTCTGAATGAGTGGGAGCTGATTAGAGCCCTTCAACCTTTTTCCACTAAATTCATGAGAAAGGGGAAAAAAAAAGAAGAAGAAGAGAGGAGACCTAAATGGATCAGCTTTGAATCAGCGACCTGGAAAATTTCAGGATGATGTTGAAACAGGAAGTGGCAGGTTGAGCCATTTTCACCCAAAAAATGCCCAAATTCATGTATTTCATCACAGTGGAGTCAAATAATCTATTTTAAAAAACATGTTTCAGCAAGTCCGGAGACATGGAAATGGCCCAGTTAATTAAACAAGGTTAAGTGACTATATATGTACTAATGGGAGGATGAATCCTATTTAATTAACATCAGTTTTTCCATAAATGTGCTCCTTTTAAAACATTCTGAAGTTCACGTACATGGGTTTTTTTATCCAGTCGAGGCATCACATAGACTGATCAGTACTTTACAGAACTTAGCCACACACTGTCTTTACTCTTTATGTACCTGAAAAGTCATGGATACGTGCAAAAAAAGTATGAATGTCAGTTGTGAACACATATTAAGGCAGGGGGGGTCAAACATAGGCCAAAACCAGACCTCCAAAGGGTTCAATTTGGCCCACGGTATGAATTTGCAAAGTGCAAAAAATACTATATTTTTCAGTTCCAGATGCCTGTTACTAAATATTTTGCATCTTTATAGATCCACTGCAACCTGTAAGCTGTAATAAACATGTATAAATAATAATCTGAGGCATATTATTGTTAAAATTGTGCATATTTTTCTTAACCCTTTACAGGGCACTCATAGAAATACTCTGAAATTCAAGATTTCAAACATAGTGTGTTACTGGAGGACCTAACAAGACTTTATTACTTTAGTGAAATTTTCCAAATTTTTTATTATGTAGAAAATCAAGGTCAATGAAGTTACCATATTTGGTTCCTTACCTGCAAGTGGCAAAAAAAAAATTAAAAAATAAATAAAACTAAAATAAATCCAAGTAGCTAATATAAAAAAATACAACACAAACACATGTAAAGTGAAAGGAACATGTATTTTAGAACTGGCGCTGTCACTAGTGGCTTTCCCGTTGGACATCTGTGCAAAACTTTATCGATATTTACGAAATATCGAAAAAACATAAGTGCGTAATGTCGGTTTTTCCATTAAATCACAAATGCGATGATTTGTTTATTATCGCGAGATGACATGAGAAGTCACAACATAAACATGGCAACGAACGTAGATATGGTGTTGATTTACAGATATATTCATTATTATTATATATTACCCCTCGATCTCGTACTAAATAAAAAAAAAAAGATTCAGTTTTCCAGTGTGTCCACACATACCGCACCATGTTTCTTTCAAAATTCTTCTTCTCTTGTTGTAACGTCCGTCAACATTCATTTTTTTGTTCATGTGACTCAAGTTGTGCAAAAAAGTCTTTCCGTTGCAGTTTTGCATGATATACCAATTGCGCTATGCATGAAAAACCACCTCTTGCGAAAAAAAAAAAAATGTAATCGAAAAATGAGAGTTTTGGTGAAATTTTTGTCTTTCCATTAGGTTAATTTTTATGCGCAAGTTATATTTGCGCAATTTGAGGGTCAATGGAAAAGCGACTACTGTCTTGTAATGTTTTCGGAAGTGACCAAAAATAGTCACTTGCCTGATAAAGGGTTAACACATTGGTCCAAACTCTCCTAAATGTCTTCATCTAGGTCCAGATCTGGTCACTGTGAAGGCCGAATGATATGATTTAAACCCTTAACTGAGGCCAGATATGAAACACAAAACCTCCTACCAAGTCTGAAAGATACAATAAAATGCACTCAGTGACTGATTAACATGGGATACACATACAACGTACCCAGTTTATCTGATCTGGGGTCAGATTAAACTGACATATCAGGTAAATTTTTCCTTTTCTTAGTCTCTCCAGTGTCGACCATTAGACAGAAGGCAGAGTTGTGGCTTCAACATAATGCACGAAGTGGTTAAGTTCATGTTTGACAACTGCCAAACGAATCACCACAGGAAAAAAATAATAACAAAAACGGTGTCTTTGAGGTCTATGTGGGCTGGGCATGACAAACAAAAAACTATTCAGTTTTCAGAGATATGAGTAACAATGAGCTGGTTCAGTGAGATTCAGAAAAACACCAAATCCTCACACTGGAAAGGTTAAAATCCACAAATGTTTTGAAGTTGACAATTCGCTCCATTCATCTGAACTGTCAGTTATCTGGTGGCGTTCAGAACTGAGTTGGAGATCTTTTTAATGACTCAAAAGGGACAAAAACAGCCAAACAGGTGCAGAATATTACCAATCCTACCCCGTACAGCATCAGCCAAGTGAATACCGTAGGCCGGAGTGACGGTCCGCATTGGAGCTTCAGCCTCACACGCTGAAGCTGTCGACAGAAGCTGCAGAGGTCCACGTTTGGCCGTTTCTCAGCCAACATGTTTGTCGCTCGGACTGTTGGCTTGTAACTGACGGCAGAGCTCCAGAAGTTGGAGCACATGTGTGGTTCTGAAGCCCTGAGTCTCCCAGAGCCTCAAAGCTCAGAGGAGCTGTGATGCAGAAAAGCAGGGGGGTTTTCAGACTTAACGCTTCCACCAAACTATGTCACTTTATGAACTGTCGCCTGCTCCGAGTTCACACAATAAACCAGAGAATGACTGATCATTACAGACCATAAATACAGTTTAATAGGACAGTGAAAGAACCACAGTGTGTGTGTTTTGTTCTAGTTAACCCATAGACCCGGTGCGTCTTTTATGGCAGTTCCCAAATTAATTTTACTCTAGATTTCACCTCTTAAATGATTTATCACCGTTTATTATAACTGTGGTTCTCAATCTTTTTCTGTCGGCCCCCCCTTTGGAGGGCGAAAAATCTCCAGGCCCCCTCAACCCCAAAAACATTGTAACAGTGGCATAATTATAACTTACTGACAATACTTTTGCTTTTCCTTGAATAATTTGTTGTGCAAATCAAAAATAACCTAGATTTTTGCTTGAACAATACAAATAAACTCAACAAGACTGCTCCCTGAGACTATATTTTTTTCAAAATAAAAATGCAAAATGCTCAATTATCTTACAACTATGACAATAAAGTGACTTATTTAAGAACAACAGACTAATTTTGGTAACAAAGATGAACATTTGACCAATATCAGTGGGTCAGTGAGCCTGTTTCCATTGCACATCTCAGAACATTAAAGTCCAAACTGTGCAAAAACACAAACACTGCACATTTTTCTATTCCAGTCCAGTCCTTGTCCAGTGTCCAAACCTAAACTCTTTGTCTCGTCTGTTGACAGATCCCCATGGCAGGGGATTGGTTTGGTGTGCATCCCTAAAATGAGTCCAGGGTGCTCCAACACTAAAACATTAGTTCCACCTGCTACATGTCCTAACCTGAAGAACAAAAAAAAACAAACAAAAACCCAGGAGTGACCCCATGACCCCCTTGGCAAGCCTTTGCTCCTCCCCTAGGGGGCCCGCCCGACAGTTTGAGAAACACTGGACTACAGTATTATCTGTTGTGTTTTGTGTTTTTTCAGTGTAAATCATGTATTTTCCTTTATTTACTTCACGGATAATATAGATGTTCATAAAATCTCAGATTAGAGTTGAGGGTTTTTATCTAAAAAAAAACAGAGAAACCTGAAGAAAAAGTGACTTTTTCAGCAAAACCTATCATTAACTGAACACAAAAAAAAGTACCTCCATCCACTGCCATTGATAAATTCACATATCATGTTGATGTTCATAAAAACTTTGAGTAAATTCAAAGTTAATTACATCAAATCACAGAAAAATGACAGAAAAAGTGACTTTTTCAGCAAAGGTATCGCTAACTGAACATAAACCCAGTGTTTCCATCCACTGTCATTAATAATAATAATAATAATAATAATAATAATAATAATAATAATACATCAGTTTTACATTGCGCTTTTCTAAGTACTCAAAGACGCCGGTCATTGATCCAACTCTATGGGTTTTACTGGTGAATCAATGTTGTAGAAGATGACTGTTTCCATGGTAACTACGGAGCCTCTGAACGTCCTAATGGGTCATATCTGATGACCATGAAAAGATAAATAACTGTATTTACACCAATTATTTCCATGTATTGATGGGATTAGTGGATCAAAAGGTATTAAACAGTTTAGATCAGTAGATGGTTTATGTCAGTGGTGGATGTTTGGGTCTTTCAGGGTTAATAATAGTAAAATCTACATGCATTAAGGCTTTAACAGAGGACATATATCGTGATAATAGTTTGACATTAGTCTGGTACAATGAGGGAAAAGACTAAAAAACACCATATGCATTTAGAGCTAGATTTGTTCTCATGTCCTTCAAAAACACACTAATACAAGTGTAGTTTGTACATCAGTACATCAGTAAAACCACATACATATTTTTTATCAAGCTAGCTTTAATTTTTCTTCTATGCTCGACATTAACATTTAGATGACACTATATGTTTTTAGTTTTACATTTCTGACTTGCTTGGCAAGAATGCAATGTGTTCAGCTGATAAAAAATATTAACTTTTGTGTGTGTCTGCTGAGAGTTTATAGCGGTCATTTCCAAAATTAGCTGAATTGCAGGTGAATGCATCTGTCTGTTAAAACCACATCTGCAAACCTTCACTATTGTCCAGGTAACTGTTACGGACAGGCTGAGCTGAAGCTGAAATCTGAAGCATTTTAGAAGGATTTTAGTGATTGGGCACAAATGCAAAGACAACGGAAGATAAATTGCATTCATATGAAAAAAATTTTTTTTATTGTGTTGCTTTAAGGGCTTTGAAACGGTCAATTTACCTTAAAATCAACACAATTGCATGAATAACTTTGGTTTGATGTAGAAAAATTCACTCAGAATCTGCTCAAAGTTACACTGTTTTCCTGAAATACTTTTTTTCTGGATTTCACTTCAGCGATTACAAATCTGGAAAATCATTTGATAGTAAATGTAAAACTAAACTACAGCTAAATGATTAAGTTTCCTGTGTTTGTCCTCATGTCGTTTGCTCAAAAACCAGTTTGTCTTCCCCATTTTTGGGAGACAAATAACAGGAAATAAACACAGCTGATGACGGGTTCGCTCCATTCCAACTGTTTGTATTGGCTTGTAGTATTAATAGATTGTATAGTTTGTCACATTTACAACATGAACGAAGAAAAAAGATGCAGAAAAGAAGGCATCCATTTAGGTTACAGAAAGAATCTCCCATCTGGACTGTAGTGTGAAAACACTTGCAAGCATGAGAGTTGTAATCCAGTTGCAAGATGCTTATTTTGCAGTGATAAGCTTCAGGCTTTGAAAGATTTTATTACCAGAACTGAGACTTTTTTTTTTTTCCACATTAGAGCTTTGCAGCCTATACAGTAGCTTAGTTAATCCAGGGTTTACTCGGTCCAACAGGACGACACAAACAACCATCACATTCCTCCAGCACTGGTCGGTGTGTGTTTGTTAAGAACTAGAAATAAATAATTCTCATAAAGGTGAAGCTTTGGTCTGTGTGAACGTTCAGAATCTGATGGAGTTTAATAAATGATAAAATAAAGTGTGGATCTGACAGACACAGACTGGACTTTAACCCTGTAACGCCAAATGTATCATATTTGATACATGAGTTCTGAAGTCCTCTACATGATCAGTGTGATTTTTTTTCCCTTAAAAAACCTGATGTATACAATTAAATACGTGCAATACACAGATAATCCACCGGGGGGAGGAATTCATTCACCAGAGGCCTTTCCAGTGACACTACAAGACTGTCATTAATGAAGAAGGAGGAAGAACTTCAACAATTTTGAAAACCCCAACCCAAGGGTATTATCATTAACGAAAACTAACGAAATGATGAAAACTAGAATTGAAAAAACATTTTCGTTAACTGAAATAACTAAAAACTATAATTAAAAGAAAAAATGATAACTAACTGAAACTGTATCGTGTGCTTACAAAATTAACTAAAACGTATAAAAATTATGGATAAAATTCCCTTCGTTTTCGTCTTTGTCAGTGTCGGATTGATATAAAATCGATTTATTTTGCTCTAGCAATTTTAGCTAGCGGCACCATATGACACTTAACGGTCCGTCACTTCTCGTCACTTGTCGTTTAGAGTCGTCTTCTCATCTCCACTCTACCTGGAAACATGGAGACTAAAGTTGGGAGAAAGCAGTAGAGTCCTGTCTGGGATTTATTTGAATATTACGGCGAAGAAGAGAAAAGATATAAAGAAACTAAAACTAAACTAAAACTAATCATTTCAAAAAAAAAAAAAAAAAAGAAAACTAATAAAAATGAGCAAACCTGCTCTAAAAACGAATTAAAACTAACTGAATTAGAGAAAAAAAGTCAAAACTAAATAAAACTAAACTAGAATGAAAAATCCAAAACTATTCTAACCCTAACCCTAACTTGTCCGGTCCTCAGTGACATTTTCAGGCCTAAACATGTTGAATCAACTTTGAAAGGCAGCAACAACTGTCATGGGAAAAGAAATTAAATTGACACAGTGGCCAAAGTGTTAAAGCTGTAACCTGGCAATTTTATGGAAAACAAGATGGATGCCCATTGTCCCCTCCCATGACCTTGGATTGGATTTAAATCCCACCGCTACTTCGCGCAAACCAGTCTTAACTTGGACTGCGCAATTTGCCCCTGTTCGGTCATGCATGAGAACCTGGGTCTGTAAATTTGGACAAATATCCACCAATCCCCTACCTACCGACATCCCTAAAAGAAAATTCTGAAAATTATCAAATGCGGAACTGGGGGTAATTTTTCTAAAAGTAAAGTTTTTTTTTGATACACCCTGTATTGATATCTGTAACCATTTACATGATATAAACCATCAAAATATGGTTTATAATTTTTCAATATGTAGAATATTGGGAAAAAAAAGTTTTTCTATGTTCGTTTTTTTGCATTAAAAATATAGTTTGTTTACATTACAAATGTGACATTTAAAGGGTTAAAAATATAACAGTTATTGAATATTTGGTATTTTGGCTTATGGCTCAAGTTGATAAAATACAAAAAAAAAAAAAAAGAAGTTAAAAACAAACTGTATGAAAAACATTAGGTGCTTCCAGTGGTTAGAAGGACCTGTATAGGTGGGAAAACAGAGTTAAACTGGCATTTGTACATATTTGATGGTAATTAGGGATGAAGAAACGGATTAATTGCTGGTTTTGGCCGATTAGACGATTTACAAAATACCAGTTTTGGGAAAATTTGATTCTGAAAATACTGACTCTGAGGGAAAAAGTACCGGCTCAAACAAGCGGTGCCAGGCATACCAAACCCTGCCCCTCACACATATTCTGCCCATTATAAGTAAATTGGAAAGTTTAAAAAAAAAAATCAAAAAAAAATTGAACTTTGACCTACTTTCCCAAAATGTAATCACATCTATTCTGGGTCACTGGCAATCTATAAACCCAATCTGGAATGAATTGAACCAATAGTTTTGCAGCTAAAGGGTGAACAAACAAACAAAACCAGGAGAGGCACCTTTTAAATATTTCAAAAAAATTTGCCACAAATAGAAAAATCTAAATGTCTCAAAACTGTGAACAAACTTTACAGACATTATACCATGAAAGACACATAAAAAACTGCAATGAATCTGACCGGCAGTTTCGTCAGAGTAGATGCTTAAATAAATCGCTAACAAAGACGAGCGCCTTCACAACAGCTCGTTACTTATTGGCCGGTGAGCGCTCGTAACGGCGCCATCATGTGGTGGTATCGGCGTCCTGCGGAGCCTCAGCCACCAGACATGTGTTGTGTTTTACTGCGTGTCCTCTGCCACATATTGAACAAATTAAAAAGTTCAAGTTGGAGGGAGAAGCACAGCTGTACGGGGACAGAGGACAGAGCCAGAGTGTGAGCAATCGTCCCTCCACGAGGCTGCTGGCCTCTACACACACACACACACACACACACACACACACACACACACACACACACACACACACACACACACACTGCCCACACAGCGCTGCCATCTGGCCTGCTGGGAAATCAGAGCCACCTGAGACTCGGCCAAATACATGAAGCTCACTGACAACTCGGGCATCTCTCCTCATTGTACAGAGACGTATAAAGATTCTAGAAGCACATACGGTACATGGGAGGACAACGGAGAAAACAGTTACTCCTTCCACTACTGTGAAGTTTAGCAGATATCTTGGAAGACGCTGGGGAAAAAAAAAAAAAAAAATGCTTTCCGGATGAAATTTCACTCCTGTTCCCCAACAATAAACTGTTTCCATCTGTACTTAATGTCCAAAAAACGCCTCTGTGTTTTTTCTCGTCTGCACAGGTTCAGGTACTGACGCGATTGATTTTCTGAACATCTAACTCACAGGTGTCAAACATGCGGCCCGGGGGCCAAATCTGGCCCGCCAAAGGGTCCAGTCCGGCCCTTGGGATGAAGTTGTGAAATGTAAAAATTACACTAAGATGTTAACAATCATTTTAATTCAGGTTCCACATTCAGACCAATTCAATCTCAAGTGGGCAGGACCAGTAAAATACTATCATAACAATCTATAAATATTCACAAATCCAAATTTCTCTCTTTGTAAATGTAAATATTTTCATGTATTTACACTAAAACAAAGTATAATTTCACAAAAATTGTGAATAACCTGAACAAATATGAACCTGAAATGTTTTAAGAAAAGTAAGTACAATTTTAACAACATTCTGCCTGTTATTAAATGTTTTGTGTATTTGTAGTGATCTGTAAGTTATAATGTACGTGTGTAAATGATAAACTGAAGCATAATACTGTTAAAATTACACTTACTTTTTTCAGTTCGTTCATGTTATTCACATTGTTTGAAAGGGTAGTTTGTAGATGTAAACATTTTCATTGTTTAATTTGCCTTTTTTCACTCTAAAACATAGAGAAAATTTTGGAGTTGACATTATTTATATATTATTATGTTATTATTTCACTGGTCCGGCCCACTTCAGATCAAATTTAGCTGAATGTGGAACTGAACTGAAATGAGTTTGACACCCCTGATCTAACTGAACATCTAACCAACATCTGATTTCATTCTTCCACCAGATTTTGGATTTTGCTCCCGTTCTGCCTCGGTTGGTGAAGTCTGGCTCGTTCTCTGGGTTCGGGGCCAGTTCTTACACAAAAAACCAGAACAAAACTATGGTTGTGTTGAACCAGAACCAGACAAACTAACTGAACCAGAGGCTTGTAATTGTCTGAAACATCCTCAAACGGTGGTTCTGTAGGTCTCAGATTAGGCCTTTGGTGATGGTAGTGACGCTCTTTATGAAAATTCGACACAAGTTTTACATTTTTCTGATTTCTGCTGTGCTTTTTTTTTGACAACTCCTTAACCTTCTGGTACTGGGTGAGTATATTATGCACACTTTGTACTTAATGTTATAAAAGGTCAGATTATTTTTCACAATTTATGTTAGGTTAGAATAAAATAAATATATCAGCACAAGTAAAAAATGGAAAATTCCTACACTAACACCCTTCTAAGTGAATAAAAAATGCACATTGACTCATTTTAGCATTTAACATTTGACCTAGCACAAAAAATAATAATGCATATCAACCAATGTCATTGTTAAGCACTGACATATGCCAGGATGAAACAATAAAACCAAATATATAGTTTGTCTTAGTATATTGTTTTTTTATCGTGACTATTGTCATGTTGGCTAAAGCTGCCCCTTTATACTGTTATTGATACAGTTAATTAATTGGGATTGCGCACAATACGATAAACTAATAAACTAAACAAAACTAAATAACTCATCGATTTTTTATGTTGAATATTGAAAAACTTTTGGTAACACTTTACTTGAAGGTCTAGTTTACGATGCATTAAGCGCACATTCATAAGACATTATAATGCATTTATAATGCATTATAAAAGTCATTACAACAGTTTATGATCATGTACAACAACTTATACCAAGATTAATAAAGTATTATAAGTGTTGGTATAATGTATTATAAATTCAGCTTTCATAATGTTTTATACCTCCACACCAAAGCAGTGTGAAGGAATTTATTTTTTTAGGTGGAGAACTTTTGTTAGGTTTTTTCCACTGGTCCCTATACCCATCTATTTTAGGGATTTCGTATTTATTAAAAAAAAAAAAGTATGTGTTTGAATTAACAAAGATTTAGAGCTGCCTCATTATTTTTTATTTATGTATAAAGCAACATGTAACACTTCTATTTACTGTCTCTGTTCTTTTAAAGTTTTGTTTTTGTGAAATAAAGAGTTATTAAGAACACTTGGATGTATAATTTTTGATTTACACTTTACTTAGAGCCAGCAGATACTGCTCATACGTCATCATACTTGTGTTATAATATCATACAGTTGATAATGTGTTACGTAACCCAGGACTTGAGATTCTTCCTACAAACACTTGTCACTTTGGTATGGATGTATAAAACATTATGAAAGCAGAATTTATAATACATTCTGCCTACACTTATAATACTTTATTAATCTTGGTATAAGTTGTTGTACATGATCATAAACTCCTGTAATGACTTTTATAATGCATTATAAATGCATTATAATGTCTTACGAATGTGTGCTTAATGCATTATAAACTAGACCTTCAAGTAAAGTGTTACCAAACTTTTTTTTTTTTGCATTAAAAATATAGTTTGTTTACATTACAAATGTGACATTTATAGGGTTAAACTATGACAGTTATTGAGAATTTGGTATTTTTGTTTATGCTCATATTAATAAAATACAAAAATATGTAAAAAAGTTAAAAACAAACTATGAAAAACATTAGGTGCTTCCAGTAGTTAGAAGGACCTCTATAGGCGGGAAAACAGAGGGTTAAACTAGCATTTGTACATGTTCGACGGTAATAAGAGATCAAGAAATGGGTTAATTACTAGTTTTGGACAATAAGAAGATTTACAAACTATCAGTTTTGGGAAAATTTGTGAAAATACTGACTCTGAGGGAAAAAGTAGCAACTCAAACAAGTGGTGCCAGGCACAACAAACCCCGCTCCTCACAGATATTCCGCCCATTATACAGGGTGGGGAAGCAAAGTTTACAATATTTTGAGGCAGGGATTGAAAGACAGTGTATGACCAATTAGTTTATTGAAAGTCATGAGAATTTATTTGCCACAAGAAAATGTACATAATAGAAAATGTTTTTATTCTATGTGTCCTCCTTCTTTCTCAATAACTGCCTTCACACGCTTCCTGAAACTTGCACAAGTGTTCCTCAAATATTGGGGTGACAACTTCTCCCATTCTTCTTTAATAGTATCTTCCAGACTTTCTGGTAATAGTTTTGCTCATAGTCATTCTCTTCTTTCCATTCTAAACAGTCTTTATGGACACTCCAACTATTTTTGAAATCTCCTTTGGTGTGACGAGTGCATTCAGCAAATCACACACTCTTTGACGTTTGCTTTCCTGATTACTCATATGGGCAAAAGTTTCTGAAAAGGTATGGATAATAGTGTTAGGTATGATTATGACATCAATATATGTTTGGTTTCAAAACAACTGACGTAGTGCCTGCTGAGAAAAAACAACTAAATGTTCATTGTAAATTTTGCTTCCCCACCCTGTAAGTAAATTGGAAAGTTTAAAAAAAATCATGAAAAAATGTACACTTTGACCCACTTTTCCCAAAATGTTATGACATCTGTTCTGGGTCACTGACAATCTATAAACCCAATCTGGTATGAACTGAACCAATAGTTTTTCAGCTAAAAGGTCAACAAACAAACTGAACCAAAAACAATATAAAAATATAAACTAAACTCTGGATGGAAAGTCAACGTACAGTTAAGTCAGCGCTTGAGTTTGATGATCTGTTATTAAGATTTCTTGATTTTATATATATATATATATGTATATATATATATATATATATATATATATATATACATTTTACTTTATGGAGCTTCTTGCCCCCCCCCCCAAATGGTGATATTTAATGTTAGCTTGTACAGATTTTCATGGTTGCATGAAATATTTAACTAGTTGCCGATATGTTGTCTGCAGCATTCAATTATTTTATTTTATAATTATAATTTAAGTCAATACTGTTTCCACATGATAAAAATATAACCACTCATATAACATTAATATTCAGTTCAACAGTTATGAAACATCTAAGAACTAATATAAAAGATCATTAATTTCTAGTTCATCAGTTTTTTCCAGTTGATTATCATTATTAGATGTCCACTATTCTCAAAACACTGCGATCAGAGACTATTTTAATCCTAGTTGTAGTTTTGTGACACTATCCCATGCACTAGCTGGATACATTCCCATCTGGACACACAGTTTTTACAGTTTTGTTAAAGCCTGATCGATATAAATGTTCTCTCAAACACATGTAAAAGCACTGCTGGAGTTAACACATCCGGTTCCCTCTGAGCGTCTGCACAGGAAGTACTGAGCGTGGTTCACATTTTGGAAGCACTAAGATCATTCTCAGTGGCTGGAGCACATCTGTTCCATCAGATGGACGCTGGGAAAATGCTGCGGAGATATTTGGGTGCAGATGTAGTGTTAAGCCGAGCGCACAAACCTAAAAACTAGCTGAAACGTTCTCAGACTGGACACAGTACACATATGGACGACAGAGTGGGTTTACAACACAACAACTGGTTCATTAATAATTAGAGAATAATTAACTGCTTCAAGAAAATAAAAGCAAGAGTCCAGTTTATATTATTATTATTAATATTATTATTATTATTATCATCATCATCATCATTATCATTATTATTATTATTATCATTATTATTATTATTATTATTATTATTATTATTATTATTATTATTATTATTATTACAGGGGCGTCAAACTCATTTTAATTCAGTGGTCAAATATGATGGAATAACACTGTATATGTGCAATAACCATGTATATGTGCAACAACATCGTATATGTGAAATAACTATGTATATGTGGAATAAACATGCATATATGCAATAATCATGTATACGTGCAATAGTCATGTATATGTGCAATAACCATATATATGTGCAATAATCGTGTATATGTGCAATAACATTGCATGTGTGCAAGTATATATGTGCAATAACATTGCATATGTGCAATAATTCTGTATGTGTGCAATAATATGGTACATGTGCAATAACATATATGTGCAATAATCATGTATATGTGCAAAAACATTGTATATGTGCAATAATCATGTATGTGTGTAGTAATCATGTATGTGTGCAATAACCATATATATGTGCAAAATCATGTATATGTGCAATAACATTATACATGTGCAATAACATTGTATATGTGCAATAACATTGTATATCTGCAATAATCATGTGTGTGCAATAACCATATGTGTGTGTGTGTGTGTGTGTGTGCAATAAACGTGTATGTGCAATAACACTGTATATGTGCAATAACCCTCTATAATGTGAATTATGTGCAATAAGTTTGTGCAAAGTCCTGTTCTTACAATAATAATGGAACATTTATTCAATATTTATTCAAACATAAATGCACTATATTTATAGACTTGTTGGTAGATATACATACTGTTAATAGTGTTAATATTGTGTCTATTCATATTTGGTATATTTCTGTTTTATTCTACTTTTCTACTATTTTTACTGTACTTTTTGTATAATTTTATATTCTATTGTCATATTTTTCATATTTATACGTAGTTTTTATTATTTTACATTCACTTTACTCTTATTTTCTTACCTAGTGTTTTTTTTCTTTTATTCATATTGTTGCACTAACTCCTAAATATTCTGGTTGTGCTTATTTCTTATACTCAAACCCACTCAGACCTTCCCTGTGCTCTGCAGATACCAGGTGTCAGATAAAGTTGCTCTGTCTGTTGCTGCGATTCCACAGTTTTCCTGGATCGGAGTAAAACTGTTTAATTCAGAGCGTCTCTAATAACATGACAAACAGCCTCGGAGCCGCCATCTGAGAGCCTCAGTGTGAATGGAGTGGTGGCTGATGGGAAAGCGAGCTCTGGTGGCTACTTGACTGACCCGGCGGAGCAAAGAGGGAGTGAGCGACAGCTTGCAGTAAAAAGTTACACTAGTATGTATCAGCATATGGTCTGCAGACTGTCAGAGCGGCTCTGGCTCCCAGTTCCACAAGACACTAGAATATTTTAGGACCAGGAAAAAGACACTGATGGTCACATTCTTCTGGTGCAAACACAGCAAATGTTTATGTTTGTGTGTGTGTTGGTGTGTTTAGGTTTTACGCTGCCATTTGAACATGATGTCAGAGTTACGACCAACCTGTAAACATCCCAGTTCGCTCTAATGGTCTTTATGGTTTGTTTATATTTTGTGTGAGACAGAAACATATCAGAGTAATATCAGAATTCTGCTTATGCTGCTTCTACAAATCCTTGGATTGTGGTTTTACTGTGATGAATACAGTTTATGTCATCGTATTTTTGGTTTGTTTTTAAAGGATCTGAACTAACATTAAAAACACTTAAGTCACATTAGTCTGTTTTATAGACTTTTAAAACAGATTTTCAGACATTTCACATTTTAAACACATCATTTACAGAATAATAGTAATAACACAACAATCTTTGCACACTTAATTGTATCTTAATAGAGTATTTTAATATGTATATTTGAGATATATATATATATATATATATATATATATATATATATATATATATATATGTAGAGAGAGAGAGAGAGAGGGAGAGAATTTTTCACCAAAGTTCTTAATTTTCTATTTTTCTTTTCTATTTCATTTTTCATTCGTTTGTGGTTTTTTTCTCAGTTTTTTCATTATTTTGTTCTTTTTGTTCATTTTGTTGCTTATTTATGTTTATTTTTCGTTCATTTTGTTGCCTATTTTGTAAAGTTTTGTTCATTTTTCATTAATGTTATCTTGTTCTTTTTGTTCATTTTGTTGCTTATTTATGTTTTTTTTTTTTTTCATTTTGTTGCCTATTTTGTACAGTTTTGTTCATTTTTCATTAATTTTGTTTATCTTGTTCATTTTGTTGCTTATTTATGTTTTTTTTTGTTCATTTTGTTGCCTATTTTGTACAGTTTTGTTCATTTTTTATTAATTTTGCTTACTATCTTGTTCTTTTTGTTGCTTATTTATGCTTATTTTTTGTTCATTTTGTTGCTTATTTATGTTTTTTTTTTTTTTTCATTTTGTTGCCTATTTTGTACAGTTTTGTTCATTTTTCATTAATTTTGTTTATCTTGTTCATTTTGTTGCTTATTTATGTTTTTTTTGTTCATTTTGTTGCCTATTTTGTACAGTTTTGTTCATTTTTCATTAATTTTGTTTATCTTGTTCATTTTGTTGCTTATTTATGTTTTTTTTGTTCATTTTGTTGCCTATTTTGTACAGTTTTGTTCATTTTTTATTAATTTTGCTTACTATCTTGTTCTTTTTGTTGCTTATTTATGCTTATTTTTTGTTCATTTTGTTGCTTATTTATGTTTATTTTTTGTTCATTTTGTTGCTGATTTATGTTCGTTTTTTGTTCATTTTGTTGCTGATTTATGTTCGTTTTTTTGTTCATTTTGTTACCTATTTTGTAAAGTTTTGTTCATTTTTCATAAATTTTGTTTATCTTGTTTTTTTATTGGTTATTTCTGGGTTTTTTTGGTCAATTATCTATCTATCTATCTATCTATCTATCTATCTATCTATCTATCTATCTATCTATCTATCTATCTATCTATCTATCTATCTATCTATCTATCTATCTATCTATCTATCTATCTATCTATCTATCTATCTATCTATCTATCTATCTACCGTTTTTGTTCCATTCATTGACTTGTTCCTCATCACTGTAGATGTTTTAGTTTAAAGGAACACAGAAAAGTTGAAAGATCACAAAAGTGTTGGAGGTGGATAACAAAGAGTTGCAGAGCTAACAGAAAACAGGATAAAATATTCTGTAAAGGGTCAAAATTCAGCATCAAACTAGTGCAGAGAGTGCTGTTATAATGTACTATTAAGTATTTCTGTGAGAAAATAAACCTGGAGATGGCTTTTCTTTTTGCAGATGCACATGACAAATGCACCTTTCAGTCTGACAGTCAGTTTTGATGAGCTTTTCTGTGTGGAATCACCTGTTTTTTGTTCCATTCACTGACTTGTTCCTCATCACTGGAGACGTTTTAGTTTAAAAGGAACACAGAAAGGTTGGAAGATCAGAAAAGTGGTGAAAAGAGGCGCAGGTTTAGGAAAAAAAAGAGGGTAAAACATTCTGTAAAGGGTCAAAATTCAGCTTCAAACTGGTGCAGAGCATTGTCAAAATGTAATGAAATTAACTAAGCTGTGGTTTGTTTACCTCCTGTTGAGGCTGAAACTGGAGGGACCAAAGAGCATTTATGGTTCTTAATCTTTTATTTTTTTTATCTGTGCACCCTTCAGGATGACAGAGTTGACGGCCTTTTCTTTTCTGTTTGAATCATCTGAATGAGTGTTACTACTACGTTTTCTTATTCCATTCATTGACGTGTTCTTAATCACTGTAGATGTTTTACTTTAAAAGAAAGTGTTGGAAACGTGTGACAAAGAAATGCAGTTTCAATAGAAAATAGGGTGAAACATTCTGTAAAGGGTCAAAATTCAGCATCAAACTGGTGCAGAGAGTGCTGTTAAAATTTACTTTATATTCTTTATACTAAATATATTTACAAAATGTAAGGAAATGAACCTGGCTGTGTTTTTTCTTTGCTGCTGCACATGACATTTACACCTTTCAGTCCGACAAGTCAGTTTTGATGGCCTTTACTGTGTGAAATCACCTGAATTTGGAGTCTGATGAGTGACACATATATATTTTTTTGTTCCATCCATCAATGTTTTAGTTTAAAAGGAACATAAAAAAGGCTGGAAGATCAGAAAACAGCAAGTGTGTGACAAAGAGATGCAGTTTTAATGGAAAACAGAGGATAAAACATTCTGCAAAGGGTCAGAATTCAGCATCAAACTGGTGCAGAGTGCAGTTAAAATGCATGTAAGGAAATTAACCCAACTGTGTTTTTTTTTTTTTTTTTTACTTCAGTCACTTTTGATGACCTTTACAATGTGGAATCCCCTCACCTTTAAGTCTGAGTGCCACGTATGTTATATTTTTGTTCCGTCCATGAACGTTTTAGTTTAAAGGAACATACAAACGTTGGAAGATCAGAAAAGTGTTGCAAGTGTGCAAGAAAGAGGTGCAGTTTTAACCTCCTGAGACCAAGGAAAGTGAAAAATTTCACTTTTTCACATTAAACAATTCTCTTGAAAGGACACTGCATAATGCAATGTTTTTTTTTCATTCATTTTAAAAATTATTTTATTTATTTATTTTTTCAATGGAATTTTCTTTGCAATGGACAGCCTGTTTTAACTAAAACTGTCAAACTTTTGTCCCCTACAGAGGACAAAAATGCATTGCTGGGTCTCAGGAGGTTAACGGAAAAAAACATTCTGTAAAGAGTCAAAATTCAGCCTCAAACTGGTGCAGAGTGCTGTTAAGCCTTTTCTGTGCAGAATCCTCTGACCTTTAAGCCTGATGAGTGCCACGTATGGTTTTTTTTTTTGTTCCATTCATGTAGATGTTTTAGTTGAAAGGAACAGAAACATTGGAAGATCAGGAAAGTGTTGCAAATGTGCGACAAAGAGCTGCACTTTTAATGGATAAAACATTTTGTAAAGGGTCAAAATTCAGCATCAAACTGGTGCAGAGGATGCTGTCATATAAATGTACATGTTCCAGTCAGTTTTAACAGGCTTTTCTGTGTGGAAACACCTGAACTTTGAGTCTGATGAGTGCCACATATATGTTCTTTTGTTCCATCTGTGAACATTTTAGTTTAAAGGAACATAGAAACGTTGGGAGACTGGAAAAGTGTTGCAAATGTGTGACAAAGAGCTGCAGTTTTAATGGAAAATAGAGGATAAAACATTCTGCAAAGGGTCAAAATTCAGCATCAAACTGGTACAAGGAGCGCTGTCTAATTGTACATGTTCCAGTCAGTTTGAACTTTTCTGTTTGGAATTCTCCGACCCTTGAGTCTGATGAGTGCCACGCATGTTTTTTTGTTCTATTCATGTAGACGTTTTAGTTTAAAGGAACATAGAAACGTTGGGAGATCGGAAAAGTGTTGCAAATGTGTGACAAAGAGCTGCACTTTTAACAGAAAAAACATTCTGTAAAGGGTCAAAATTCAGCATCATACTGGTGCAGAGGATACTGTCGAATAAATGTACATGTTCCAGTCAGTTTTAACAGCCTTTTCTGTGTGGCAACACCTGAACTTTGAGTCTGATGAGTGCCACATATATGTTTTTTTGTTCCATCTGTGAACATTTTAGTTTAAAGGAACATAGAAACGTTAGGAGATCGGAAAAGTGTTGCAAATGTATGATAAAGAGCTGCAGTTTTAAGGGAAAAACATTCTGTAAAGGGTCAAAATTCTGCATGTAACTGGTGCAGAGTGTGCTGTCGTCTAAATGTCCATGTTCCAGTCAGTTCTGACAGCCTTTTCTGTGTGGAATCCCCTGACCTTTGAGCCTGATGCGTTCCACATCTATGTTTTTTTTTGTTCCGTTTCTGTCAACGTGCAGGAGAACTCCGGCTAAACATGCAGAGGGAAAACGCTCCTGCATCCTGTGTGGATAAGTGGCATCTCCTGAAGCTTGAACGTGGATTGTGCAGTACTGTAGGTGCAGCTGTTTCCTGCCTGGGCCTCCTGCTCGCTTCCACAACCCTCCAACCCTCACCGCCCCCCCCCTCCACCCCCTCCACCCTCCCTGGTTTTGTCAGAGTAAGTGCACATCATTGGCAGCTAAAAGCTCTGGGCACCGTCCCTCTGGTTGTTCCAGAGAAATGCCAATCGTTTTGGCGTCGACAGGGCCCTCACAGACGGCGCAGGAAGGCACAGATGGCACTAATGGACGAGCAGAATCCAACCGAGGGACCGGGACAGAGCCACACCGGAGCGCCGTCCAAATAACTGTAGTGTGAATGTACTGTATGGCCAAACGCGCCGCTCTGCTCTAGCGGGGCCCATGCCACGGCGATGCGGCATAAAGAATTTAAAACGATAAAATAATCATACGAGAGAAAGGTGGGGGTAGGGGGGATCGTGGGAGGATCGTCGTGGAGCGGTGCCAGGAGGATCAGACAGAGGAGAGATTGTTCTTAGGTTGATATGTGCTGGAGTGAGTGAGAGCGGCCAACCCACTCCAGTCGTACAACTGGGTTTATGCAGCGAACGGGCCGACTGTCTGTCAGGGAAGAGCATCTTCTCCTGGTACAATGCTACTTCTGTACAACGTGCAAGCCAGCTGATAGCTCGTTTTATGACCCACCAGGCGATAGACTTGCATCTACTTCTTTTTTTTTTTTTTTTTATCACCCAAATCTATCCCTCCGTTTCCCACGTGATGCCCACATGCTGCAGATTTTTAACATTTGTTGTGTAATGCATTCACAAAAACACAACATGCTCATGTGTCCACCAGGCACAGGGCTCCGTTTTTTAAGCGAGTAGTCGCTGAGCAGATGCTTGTAGGAAGAACTAGTCACAGCTTTTGGTGGCGCTAAGAGGCCAAAGAAAACCTGTTTGACGCTCTGTGTTCTTAATAAAAGTTGAAATACTTCTGGAGGGTCACGGATGCCTTAAGTTTGAGCCGTTTTCAGCCTTCTGTGTGATTTCTAAAAGCGGCGTTTGTAGTCAAAAGGGAAAGCAGAAAGGTGGGCAGATTGGAGAAGTTGTAGCGTGATATTTCTGAAAAAAAAGAAAAAAAAACAGCCGCGTATGCAAGATAAGTGTTTCGAAACTGCAAGTTGGCGACGAGGAGAAACTATTTTAACAGAAAACACAAGACAAAACACTCGCGACGGGTCTAAATTCAACATTAAAGTGCCTCGAATGGTGTTAATGTCATCGTTTTACCGTTCATTTGAAGCATTAAATGCAATTTTCAGAGGAAAATAGAGGATAAACATGATCGAAAGTGTCACGATTCATCCTTAAAGGGCTGGAAATTTGCTGTCATTTTTGTCATTCAGTGGAAATATTTATTATATTACAGTTATGACCTGAATTATGACCTGGAAATGCACTAGATTATTTTTTGTTGCTGTTGTTTGTCAGAATGTAAGAAATATCTGTGGTTCACTGGAAAGAATCTGTATTCAGAGTTAAAAAGGTGCCATTAACAGAAGGATTTAAGGTTAAATATAATTTTACTGAATTGATTTTGATTAATTCCATGATTTTTGCATTTACATATCTACCACTACAAGATACAGGTTTAAGAGAAAGAAGATAAGATAAGATAAGATAAGATAAGATAAGATAAGACAAGACAAGACTTCATTGAACCCAACAGGGTAAAATTTCAGCAGCAAACATAAAACATAAAAAAAAAAACATTACAAAAATGCAAAAATAATAATATAAGAATATAAAAATATAAAGACAAAACATCTATTTATAGAAATATTTATATACATTTAGATTTAAATATAAATATTATATACAGTCAGCTGCTGGACGTCCCCAAAGCTCAGATCTGCAGTGCAAGTGGCTGCGACACCATGTGCAACCCTTCCTTTTTTTTAATTTATTTATTATTATTGTGAATTATCATCTTTTTTTTATGGTGCAACAGGGTGGGAACGTTCATGGGTTTGGGTATAAAAACAAACAAAAAAAACTATTATTCTTTTCTGGATGGCTCAAAATGTAATAAAAGCACTTTGAACAAAAAATAAATATCTCAAACTCAAATTTAAATCCATTCAAACTGCAACTGAGCCTCTATTTCATAAAAAAATCCACTGAAAAAGTATTTTTTTGCAGCTGAACGCGCAGCTGTTGGACGTCCCCAAAGCTCAGATCTGCAGTGCAAGTGGCTGCGACACCAACCCTTCCTTACTTTTTATTTATTATTATTGTCAATTATCATCTTTTTTATGGTGCAACAGGGTGGGAACATTCATGGGTTTGGGTATAAAAAAAACCCAAAACTGTATTATGCTTTTGTAATACCTCAAACTCATATTTTAATCCATGCAAAAGAGCCTCCATTTCACCAAAAATCCACTGTAAAAGTGTTTTTTTGCAGCTGAACGTGCAGCTGTTGGACGTCCCCAAAGCTCAGATCTGCAGTGCAAGTGGCTGCGACACCATGTGCAACTCTTCCTCATTTTTTAATTTATTATTATTGTCAATAATCATTTTTATGGTGCAACAGGGTGGGAATTTTCATGGGTTTGAGTGTAAAAAAAAAACCCCAAAAAACAAAAAACTGTATTATGCTTTTGTAATACCTCAAACTCATATTTAAATCCATGCAAAAGAGCCTAATTTTCACCAAAAATCCACTGTAAAAGTGTTTTTTTGCAGCTGAATGCACAGCTGTTGGACGTCCCCAAAGCTCAGATCTGCAGTGCCAGTGGCTGCGACACCATGTGCAACCCTTCCTTATTTTTAAAATTTATTATTAATGTTAATTATCTTTTTTATGGTGCAACAGGGTGGGAATGTTCATGGATTTGGGTATAAAAAAAACCCCAAAAACCAAAAACTGTATTATGCTTTTGTAATACCTCAAACTCATATTTTAATCCATGCAAAAGAGCCTAATTTTCACCAAAAATCCACTGTAAAAGTGTTTTTTTGCAGCCGTACATGCAGCTGTTGGACGTCCCCAAAGCTCAGATCTGCAGTGCAAGTGGCTGCGACACCATGTGCAACCCTTCCTTATTTTTTATTTATTATTATTGTCAATTATCATCTTTTTTATGGTGCAACAGGGTGGGAACATTCATGGGTTTGGGTATAAAAAAACCCCCAAAACTGTATTATGCTTTTGTAATACTTCAAAGTCATATTTAAATCCATGCAAAAGAGCCTAAATTTCACCAAAAATCCACTGTAAAAGTGTTTTTTTGCAGCTGAACGTGCAGCTGTTGGACGTCCCCAAAGCTCAGATCTGCAGTACAAGTGGCTGCGACACCATGTGCAACCCTTCTTTATTTTTTAAAATTTATTATTATTGTCAATTATCATCTTTTTTATGGTGCAACAGGGTGGGAATGTTCATGGGTTTGGGTATAAAAAAAAAAAAAAACAAAAACCAAAAACTGTATTATGCTTTTGTAATACCTCAAACTCATATTTTAATCCATGCAAAAGAGCCTAAATTTCACCCAAAAATCCACTGTAAAAGTGTTTTTTTGCAGCTGAGCGCGCAGCTGTTGGACGTCCCCAAAGCTCAGATCTGCAGTACAAGTGGCTGCGACACCATGTGCAACCCTTCTGAAACAAGGACTCAAACACGGCCCAAAAATAAAGAGGGGCCATTTGTTAATTCTTCCTGTGGGTGCCACGGCGTATCAGTGTCCGCGTGCCGCCGGTGGGCTCATCTGTACTCTTACATTATGTGTCATCTCTGCGACCGTCCTCCCAGAGAGGCCGGGAGAGACGCCGCCAACGCCGAATCTGTGCAAAAACATAAGCTCGCGTCGTGTCTGCGGGCCTCCGAGCCGTCGACAAACAGACTTTTACGTCGACTCGAACACAAACGCGCTTCAATGTGAATGTGTTTGTGTTTTGTTCGACGTCAAAACCTCAAGTGTTTTTGAGAGAAACAAACGCTACTGATGAGGAAACAACAAAGCTGCTGCGGAGTCTGTGTCGACCTCCAGGCTGTTTTTGTTTTTTTGGTTTTTTTTTAAATTAGTGCAACACACGCCCAGGGTGAACGCAGCCCATGAAGAAGACATGATATTTATGGAGTGAGCCGGTCTTTGCATGTGTTTATGTGCGTTGTCGACATGTTTACAGCGATGACACCCATCAACTTTGAAAGAGTCTGTGTGAAATGAGTCACAGAGGAACCAAGTCTGTGTTTTATTTCAGAAAAGTGTTTCAGATGGAGCAGGATTCTGGAAAAACGTCATGTGAAAAACAAGATACAGTGTGTGGACAAAAGTATTAGGACACGTGTTGTAAATCAAGTTAGAGTTCTGGAGCTGCAAATGTTCAGTCTATGTTAACTTTTCTTGTATTCATTGTAGATTTTCTCTAAAATATGCATTTTTTATGAGATAAAGCATGAAAAAAGGTTTAAAAATGTGACAAACAGATTTAGTTTAGTCTCTATCTGTTGTTTATATCTGCATCATTGATCAGCTAAATCTTCACCTGCTAAATGTTAGCATTTTTAATTGACTATGTGGACAAAAGTATTGGGACACGTTGAATTCAGGTGTTGTAAATCAAGTTGAATAGAGTTCTAAAGCTCCAAATGTTCAGTATAATTGTAACTTTTCTTGTATTCATTGCAGATTTTCTCGAAAACATGCATCTTCTTTGAGATAAAGCATGAAAAAAGGTTTAAAAATGTGAAATAAACAGATTTAGTTTAGTCTCTCTGTTGTTTATATCTGCATCACTGATCAGCTAAATCTTCATCTGCTATAAATGTTGGCATTTTTAATGAACTACATGGACAAAAGTATTGGGACACGTTGAATTCAGGTGTTGTAAATCAAGTTAAATATAGTTTTGGAGCTGCAAATGTTCAGGATAATGTAAACTTTTCTTGTATAAATTGCAGATTTTTTGTAAAATGTGCACTTTAAATGAGATACAGGATGAAAAAAGGTCTGAAAATGTGAAATACACAGATTTACTTCTATTGTTTACATCTGCATCACTAATCGGCTCATTCTTAACCTGCTAAATGTCGGTATTTTTTATCCTTAAAGACCCAAACATTGACCAGCAACCAGAACAATCTACTGATTTAAATGTAATCTATATGATTGGTAAATCAAAGATAGAAAAATACATGATTTACAGTGAAACATGCAAAATACAGGGGATAATATTATAATAAAGAATGATAAATCACTTAAGAAATGTTAAATATATAGAATACATTTGGAAACTGGGTCTTTATGGGTTAATAAACTGTATGGACAAAAGTATGTGGACACGTTGAATTCAAGTGTTTCTTTTCTACAGGGTTCCTACAGGTTTCTAAAAGTTAAATTTAAGACTTTTTAAGGCCTTTTAAAGACTATTTCACGGACGTACTGGCAAAAATTTGTGCCGTAGAATTTAGGAAAATGTATTTATTTACTCTATCACCTTGATTCCCATCATTATTAGTCACTTCTCAGGTTGCAAAGTTAGCAATAATTGGTTCCTAATTTCAATATAAATTGTCAAGTCGGAACTGGTGGAACTGAGTAGAATAATATTTTCTTTGCAGCTTGGACACGTTTAACCTGTTTAACCCTGACCATATTTTCAGGGGAAAAACTCCTAAAAAGACATACCCAAAGTAAATGAAGAATTACTTATAATACGTACAATAATAAGGTTCATATGGATGTTCTTAGTGTCTATGGACATTTACAGACCTCACAGAATCTATTCCCATTGTCGAAAATATTGTATCTATTACTATGCCTGAGTAAACTGTAACAAACTAAAAGAAAAATTAGAATTTTTTATCCACGCCTGTTTTTTTTCAGCTGGATTGACGATGATATGCATAAATTAATTGTTCGTGTCGGAGATTTTTAATAGCGTATATTTCACCCCACAAAGATTAAAAATCATGTTTGAACATTAAAGTTTGCACTAAAATACACTTTTGATGTACTTTTATTAACATTAGGGTCTAAACTTTGAAAAAAAAACACATCCATTGTACTGATTTATTATATTTTTACAGTAGATGAATATTAATATAATTTTTTCGGCCCGCGGGCAGGCTGATAGGGCTAACACAACACAACCAACAAGTTTATGGCAACATAATTGACGACATACTGTATGAAATCTAATACCTTTTACAAACGTTTTGCATCTCTAGTTGCCCGTGATACACGTCACCAACACCAAAACAACAATTACTCACAACAAGAACAATAAATGAAATGTTCTGCCTCTAAATTTTTAAAAATATTTTTCCTGCTCTGACTGTAAATACTAATTTTCTACCACAGCTAACCATCTACTTTCTTCATATCTCACTGAGGAAGACAAATCTAACATTGAACTTGAAGGAAATATTGATGTTTTAATCTGAAATCCTCATGAACAGGACATCTTAGAGCTGTAGATGGGATGTGGCCCACTACTTTTGTCCATTTTTTTTTAAACTTATATTTTATTGCTTCATTTTTTAAAATTTTACAACACAAACATTTCGAACATAGTGTCAATTGTCGTCCTGTATAATGTCCACTTTTTCCATTGATCTTCACATGTTGGTTGCTGTAGTTTTCTGATATAAGTAAGTCTCTCCATGTTGTGAATTTCTTCCACAATGTCTCTCCAGTTATTTTGGGGTGTGTGTGGGGGGGGTCCTCTTTACACCATTTTCATATGATGGCTTTATTAGACGATACCGAGAGGATTTTAATCAAATATTTATCCTTCCTTGGTATGTCTTTTCCTGTTAAATGACCCAAATATAGCACAGAACATGTCCTTGGTAGTTCCTATCCCAATATTTTTCCAAATTCTTCACTGATATTATTCCAATATTGGGATAATTTTGTGTACTGCCAAAAACCATGCACATGGCCCACATCCTGCTCACCACACAACCTCCAACAGGGCTGAGGTAATGATAGTGAAAAAAAAATGACACTCCTGCTTTTAACCCTTAGGGGTCTGAGCCTATTTGGCCGTTTGATTGAGTACTTTTGATTTTGCCTTTATATACTATATACAGAAATGTTTACTATAGCCATGTTTGGTATTTTTATTTTTCTAGCACAACTTCATCTATATCATCTGCCTATTATTTTTTTCACTTTAACCTACTATATCAACACAAAAGGGCAAAAAACACAAAAAATACAAAATTCAATTTGAAAAATGTATATAATTTATTGCATAAATAACACAAAGATGCTTAACGAACCTTTTCAAAGACTTTTTAAAGACTTATAGATGTTTTGTGTTATTGTAAAAAATATACAGAGGAAAATGCGTGTTAACAAAGCAAAGGAAGCGGATCTAGTTTGAGTATTAGTTTGTAAAAAGGGGGTGGGAGTCAATAAGTTATACTTCTTCCCACTCCTTTTCAAGCGCAAAAAAATTGTATTTATTTGTTCTGACCATGTTGTATGATTCTTTTTTATCTGATGATTCTATGTGCTCGAAATAAAACTTCTACTACTACTACTACTATAAAAGTGAATATTGGTTCCAAATATAAGGTATATAAAATTAAAATCAGTTTATACTTCTTCCTACCCCTTTTCAACCTGTCGTGCAAAATTCAGAGTTGCACGTACTTGAAGATAGATTCTGTTCATTTGAATGTTATTTTGTTTTTGTCTTAATCTGCTTCATTTTGTTTTATTTTGTTTCTTTGCATGTTCAAAATAAATAAATAAATAAAATTATAATACATTAAAACTATACTCACATATTTGACATAAAAGCATATCTTTACATAGGCGTTTTCCCCGGTTTTCTCACCCCCCCTCCATCATCTTCATCCTTACCTGTAATGCTAACACAGTTTGTGGATTAGAATTCCCAGATTCGGCCATTTTTTTCCGTTTTGAACAAGGACAAAAAATGACGAGGATACAGTAAGAAATATTTGTAACGTTATATCGCTTGTTTCTCCGGTTGTATTTGCTCTATCAACATCAAATAAAAAGTGGGAGAGCGTTTCAAGTCCGCACTTTCGGATGCAGTTATCCCCAGTGATCTATGTGACCGACTTCCGATGCTACGACGTGTTGAAAATGTCATGTGATTCAGTCACAGGGCTGTGACTGTGGACCCCTAAGGGTTAAAGGACAGTTCATGACAATATGGATCTAGTCTTAGGTTACGTTCAGACTGTGAATGTGGCCCAAATCTGATTTTTTGCTGCTATTTGACCTGTATCTGACTTTTTAAAGACAGTCTGAACGGCACAAATCCGCATTTTGCCGCTATTTGACTTGTGTCTGATCTGTTAAAGACAGTCTGAACGGCACAAATCCAATTTTTTGCCGTTATTTCACCTGTATCTGACTTTTTAAAGACAGTCTGAACGGCACAATCTGATTTTTTGTTGCTATTTGACCTGTATCTGACTTTTTAAAGATAGTCTGAACGGCACAAATCTGAATTTCGCCACTATTTGACCTGTGTCTGATCTGTTAAAGACAGTCTGAATGGCACAAATCCAATTTTTTCCAATCTGACCCAGACCACTTGTATATTTTGCAATGCGACGTCAGTCTGAAGGGCCAGGTCACATTTATCCGACCTTTACGTCATTGAAATGCTGGTACAGCCTGACTGCAACACGCTTGCGAACAGATACAGGTCGCCGGAGATGAGTGTCTTGTCGTGAGTGTTACGGAAAGGCGGTCACAGATATATTTAAACGTTCTTGTCATTCAAAAATTATGAATGAAGTCTGCGTGAGTGAAGCCGCTAACATCACTATCCCACCCCTCCTGACTCCGCATCCAATTACTCCGTTGTACAGACCAAGGTTCTAATAGTTTTGGATTTTTCATTCTAGTTTAGTTTTATTTAGTTTTGACTTTTTTTTTTCTCTAATTCAGTTAGTTTTAATTCGTTTTTAGAGCAGGTTTGCCAGTTTTTATAAGTTTTCATTTTTTTTTCTAAATGCTTAGTTTTAGTTTAGTTTTAGTATTAATTTTAGTTTTGTCGTATCTTTTCTCTTCTTCTCCGTCGTATTCAAATAAATCCCAGACAGGACTCTGCTGCTTTAGTCTCCATGTTTCCAGGTAGAGTGGGGACCAGAAGACGACTGGAAACCACAAGTGACCAGAAGCGATGGACTGTGAAGTGTCATATGGTGCCGCTAGCTAAAATCGCAAGGGCGAAATAAATCGATTTCGTATCAATCCGACATTGACAAAGACGAAAACGAAGGGAATTTTATCCATAATTTTTATCCGTATTAGTTTTGTAAACACACAATACAGTTTCAGTTAGTTATAGTTTTTTCTTTTAACCCTTTCATGCATGAATTATGATATTCTTACCCAATATATTTTTCCTGAGTGTTTTGATTCCTTTTTAGGCAAGAAAAAAACAATGCAATTGAGTTTTTTTTGTTGTTAAGAAGTTAGAAAAATGGCCACTCCATGTATTTAATTTTTGAAGCAAAGAAACATGTATTTGAAACCTAATATCAGAAAGTGATATGGAAAACTACGCAATAAAAACATTTTTAATGCTACTAATCAGATGTTTTCTCACAATTTAACACACTCTAATACTAGTTATTATTCATTTCATGGAGATAATACGCCAAAAAAAAAAAAAAAAAAAAACCAAAACTGTTACAATCTAATAACAATTAGCAATTGATTTACAGTAAAAAAAAAACAAAAACATGTCACTGCAGATCAGGTTTATCAAGAACAGCAAAGTTACAGTAATGGTATGAATGTCAGTGTATGGGATGATGCATAAGCGTCCACTGTGTTGGCTGAGATGCAAATAAACCAACAAAACTCATGAATATACAAGAGAACAGCTGTAGAATAACTGTCCACTGTAGTGACCACTGTGCATGAAAGGGTTAATTATAGTTTTTTCAGTCAACGAAGATGTTTTTTCAATTTTAGTTTTCTTCATTTCATTAGTTTCTGTTAACGATAATAACCTTGGTGCAGACATAGCAGCCACTGCACCACAAAAGGCCACAGCGAAAAAACCTGGCTCTCCTCTTTATTAATCTTCTACTTAAAATTATTTGACTGTAATGGAGCTGACTTCAGTTGTAGTGAAACTTTGTCAGTGCCACACACTCGCTGATACCAGATGCCTCCATATTTCCTTCCGTAAACACAGTACGCTGCGTGGTCACGTATTACGTCAGGAGCTCTTTTTTCGCATGCGGGTCACTTCAGGGTCACATTCAGTTCATACTGAGAACTGATAGAAGTCGCATTTAATTTATAATTTGAACGAGCACACAAAAAAATCCGAATTGTGCATTAAGACCTGCTGTCTGAATGTAGTCTTATTCTACGACTTTTCCAGGTGATTTCAACAGTTTTTCCTTTAAATCTTACTTTTAACACTATAATTTCAATAGCTCTTCACCAGTGAGAGAGAAAAACACACTCTTGCATTCTTCTATGTCCATATTTCTGTGTCTATTTCCTCTGATATTGAACAAAGTTAGCCGGTGTTGTGGTGTCTCGTAGCTGTGAGGGTCCATCTGTGTCTCTGGTCTGTGGAATCTGGACTGAAACCCACTAAAATGTGAATGTGCAACAAAGAAATGGTGAGAAGTTGTTTTTTTTTTTTGTAACTGTGGTTTAAAAAGTGGAAAGGTGAATTAGAATTATTTGAAACTTATTCGGACATAGTGTCACAATTGTTACCAAGTACAATGTGTGAGATTAAATGACGATTATAAATATTCTGTTATAAATGTAAAGATAAATACATTGAGGTGAAGATTTCAGCTAAAACACTGCAAAATATTTCAGTGTTTTCCTGTTTTATTCAGTTTTAATTAAACACAGAACAAGTATTTTATCATTATAGACCTTTTTAATGTTATAAATGTGTGAAATGTTTGGTGTTATGTTCTAATCACAAATAACATTCACTCACATCAAAACTCAGTCTTAAAACTTAAAATATATAACGATCTAAAATGGATTTATCAATAATAAAGTGTTTTAACTGTAATTTGTTGCCATATTACTCTGTTCTACTTCTTATAATCAGGTAAAAATACAGACTTAGGACACAAAGTCCAATAAATACACTGTAAAATACACAAGTCTTAGATAAGGGTTAGATTTATAGTTTTAGTGATGTTTAAATGACCACACATTTTTAATTCTCACTCTCTGTATCAAGACATGACCAGAAAATACAGGAAATATGCATAAAATATGTTAAAATCCCACTTTGCACAAACCAACATGTAAAGTATTTGAGCTCATTTGGGTGAATAATGTGTGAATGATGTAAACAGAGGGTATATTGTCTTCTGTATGTGCATTTTCTGGCCATTTTATTTTTTATTTTGCATGATGCATGTGTTATAAATAAATAAATAAATAAATAAATGGTAGATTATTGGTGGGAATAAGAACAGCAGTAAATGTGGAACTGAATGACACCAACAAGAAACAAAACAGGACAAGCTAAACATTTCTGTGCTTGAATAATTCGTTTTGGTGGTTTTTAGTTTGTTAATATTCAGTTTATTTTGTTTAAAGTTACATTTTCTGCAGAACAAACTGGATATTAGTGCAATAATGACACCCATGCACTTTTTTAATATATATATATATTTTACCTTGTATATATGTTATATTACCTGTATATATCCTTATACGTTGTATATATTTCTTTTAATCTTTATCTTTTTGTTTATTTTAGTAGTATTATAGCAGTATTTGTATATTTAATACTTTATCTTTTGTGTGATATTTTTCTCTTTTTTACACTTTAAGTGTTTGTGGTTAAAAAGAAACAGATCAGAACGGATGTTCATTGTTCCTGCAACAGTGACATTAAAAATCTATTCTATTTCAACCTATTCTATTCTATTTCAATCCAACCCATTCTATTTTATTCTATTCTATTTCAATTCAGTCTATTCTATTCTATTCTATTCTATTCTATTCTATTCTATTCTATTCTATTCTAGTGCAGTCTATTCTATTCTGTTCTTCTATTCTGTTCTATTCTATTCTATTTCATTCCAATGGATTCTATTTTATTCTATTCAATTTCAATCCATTCTATTCTATTCTATTCTATTCTATTCTATTCTATTCTATTCTATTCTATTCTATTCTATTCCAGTCCAATCTATTCTATTCTATTCTATTCTATTCTATTCTATTCTATTCTATCTTAGTAAAATAATACAGTCCAGGGTGGAGTCGGTTCCATTTCTTATCTCCGTGCATCTTCTTTACTCGGCGCCTTCGCCGCCTGCGTCTTCGCTCACGCAGCCAAAAACATGATTTATTTTCTATTTTAAGTCTTCAAAAGGAGAAACAAAAAATACTAAGTCCTTCCAGTAAATAAATATGCTGATTATCCATTTGGGCTAAACTTTGTTGCATAAAATTAATCTGTCAATATTTTAAAAACACAGATGATTCACTCTTCAAAAACCTTTCTGTAAACAGCGGTCTTTAGATGACTCATTAGCAGCAATGTGCTTTACTTCCATGCCAGTCGTGTTTTTGTCGGAGTGAGCAGGAATGTTTTCAAGTGCTGAACATTTCGGTTTGGACGGGAACTCTTTGATTGGCCACAATTTTTTTTGGAAGGAGTCCCTTTTAATCCGTGTGGAAAACCAGTGTGTGTGCTGCCTCTTGCTCTGTCACCCCCCCACTCCCCCCAGAAAACAAAACCACCACCCCACCCACACCACCATTCCCCCCAAACACCCACCCTACCGCCGCCACCGCCGCCGTCCACCGGTGGCGTGCTGGACGGGGTCATATGTGATCTGCGGGGAGCTGAGATGCAGGCCATGCGACAGGGAGGCCGGTAATTGGGCTGAGCTGTCAACATGAGCTGGACTGTCTGGGTTTGGGTGGTTTTGTTTTTGTGTGATGTTTATGTGCCAGGGCGGAGCCTATCCTACCAGGGGGAGGGGCTAATGCGGGGAGAAAGGGGCCTGGTCAAAAGGTGAAAGGGAAGACCCGACGAAATCTCAAACATCCAAACACTGGTTTTGTTTTGTCAGGCTCCAATATGAAGAAAATAACTGTAAGGTTGAAGAAACGATACTGAAACATTAGAGAGTATGAAAACAGTGACATCATTATATTAGACATTCCACATTAGAAACACAACGTTTACAGAATAATAATTAGAACAACAACCTTTACACACTTAACTGTGTCTTAATACAGTTTAAATATGTATATCTGATATACATATATTCTGAGTTATATACGTTTAGAGCTTTATATATAAATATATATATATATTTATTATTAATATTTTTTAAACCAAATGTCTTTCTTTCTTTCTTTCTGACCTTTTTTTTCCCCACTATTTTGCTCTTTTTGTTCATTTTGTTGCTTATTTATGTTTACTTTTTGTTCATTCTGGTGCCTATTTGGCAAAATTTTGTTCATTTTTCAATAATCTTGTTTATTATCTTGTTCTTTTTGCTCATTTTGTGGCTTATTTATGCTGATTTTTGTAAATTTTCATCCATCCATCCATCTATCTGTTTTTTTTTCTTCATTATTTTGTTCTTTTTCTTCATTTTGTTGCAATTTGTTTTTTGTTTTTTGTTTCATTTTGTTGCCTATTTGAGAAAATTTTGTTCATTTTTCATTAACTTCATTATTATCTTGTTCTCTTTGTTCATTTTGTTGCTTAGTTTTGGAAATTTTCATCCATCCATCTATCTATCAGATCTTTTTTTCATTATTTTGTTCATTTTGTTGCTGATTTATGTTTAGTTTTTGTACATTTTGTTGCCTATTTGGTAAATTTTGTTCATTTTAATTAATTTTTTTATTATCGTTCTTTTTGCTCATTTTGTTGCTTATCTTCTTTTTAGTTTTATAAATTTTCATCTATCTATCTATCTATCTATCTATCTATCTATCTATCTATCTATCTATCTATCTATCCATCCATCCATCCATCCATCCATCCATCCATCCATCCATCCATCCATCCATCCATCCATCCATCCATCATTTCTAACATTTTCTGTGGCTTCTTCATATTGTTGTAATAATTAGATTAAACTAATGAAATACACGTTCTGAATACGAAGGTGGATGTGTCACTAAATTTAACCCATGGACACTGTACATTTAATATGTGACTGATATTTTCAACAAACAAGATACAGACTTTGATGATTTAGTAAAAACTTCACTTGTTACAGTTTTTCTGCCTCAAAAATAACACCTAAAGTACCTCTACGTCTTCCTATACCGCATATTTTAAAGCTATTTTTGAGGATTTTAGGACTTTTCAATAATTCCATGCTATTTATTTAACTTTTTTTTTTTTTTTTTTTAAGCTTTTGTCATAAATCTCCATGTCTACTGAAGGTTAGTTTTTTTATTTTCTAAAATTAAATGTAAAGCAACTCAATTATTTATGTTAAAGCTTTTTTTGTGCATAAAAGATACAGACCCTGATGATGTACGTGTTTTTTGTTCAGAATATGAGTAAAAATTAGCTTTTTGAAGTTTTTCTTTCTCAAAAATAACACATAAAGTACCCATACATCTTCCTATACTGCATATTTTAAAGCTATTTTGGGGGATTTTAGGACATTTCTATAATTCCCTGCTATTAATTTGTCATTTTTTTTTATGTTTCTGTCACAAGTCTCCTCATCTGGAGAAGGTTAGGTTAATTTTTGAAATTTATTTTGTTTTATTTTTGTGCATTAAAGATATATTCTCTGATGATGTATTTGTGTTTTTGTGCAGAATATCAGTAAAAAACATTTTTTTTGTGTTTTTCTGCCTCAAAATATCACGTCCTTTTGTATTAATGAGTCTAAAATGATTAAAAACTCATGCATAAATATCTCCATCTCACCCAGAATGCCACATACGCTAATGTGGTTCGAACATGAAGGTTAAAACATAGACAAATAAACAAATAACGAACATAGTCGTGTGTTTTTCTGAATTGTTAATTGTTCCAGTAGGTTTTACTTATGGTGAATATCCATATTTTTCCTTATTATTTTATTTAAGAAAACAGAAAAACACCAAAGTAGGAGTGTAAACGTTGCTCTGTTTCCTAAATGTAAAAAAGCCACGTCTCATATTTGTATCATTACTGAATCATTGATCCTTCAGACGTAATTAGCGCCAGAGAGATCACAGCCCTCGTTTCTCTTTTAAGACTTAATCAACTAATTAAAGATGCAGATTCGGAGCTAACGACGCGACGGCTCGAGCTGCCAAAAAAAAAAAAAAAAAAGAAAAAAAAAAAAGAAAAAAAAAGAAAAACAGAACAGAAGCGTGCGCCGCTCTCTGCAGTTGACATGATTAACTGCAATTACAAAACAAGGTAAAACAAAAGCATTAATGGGAAATGGAGTCTAATCAAAGACACAAAGGAGCTAATTGCACGGCGCGTTGATGAATTAGTTATTATTAGTTTCTCTGACGATTCTGTCTTATTTTATCGGCGCCGGTACATGAACATCTGTAGCTGACACTCACAAAAGTTTCTTCCCAAAGTCATTTTTAACACTTTTCTCAATTAGACAAAGTCGGTTTCAGTTTTATTCATTTATTTATCTCACTTTTATTAAAATATAAACGTCATTACAGATGTTTTTGTATGTGCATAAGTTAACAAAGATAATAAAATGATAATTATAATGTTATATGTGTTTCCTTTATGGTTTTTTTATGCACATTCTCAGCTAAAATACCCAATATTTTGTTGTTTTACTGACTCTACATTAACATTATGACTGCGCTGAATCTTCTACCTCATAGAATCTGTAATTTTAGAGCATGTTCTGGCCATAAAGAAGAGTTCTGAACCACAAATAACTGCATTTCACTTCGTTGAATGAGGAATAATTTTAGCAAAATATGAGCTACATCATAAAATCAGGGATAATGTGACTTTTTTTGTCTTAATATATGTCATTTTCTTATTTACACATCATTTAAAACCAAGTTATTCTACTTCACAAACTAGAAAACTAGAAAAAAAAACAATACTTTGACATTTTATGGTGATAATTATTCATTTTTATTCACATTTATGATGGTTATTATAACATCTGTATATTGTTTTTACATTCAAGAGATGTTTATTTTACTTTAATCCTTGAAAATGTTACATTTAGGCTTTTGCACTGTCAGTTAAGGTCTATTTTGTACTTTTATTTAGTTATTTATTCAGTTTATTCTATTGAAAATCCCAGCCTGAATTATTCAGATTTCAGATTCAATAAACACATGGTTATTTTTTGACTTTTAGTGCACAATATGAGTTAAAACCTTGAAAATACATCTGAAAAAATACAACTTTTAGGATTTTTCTACAATTTCTTGATAAATCTCATAAATCTCCATGTCAAGGTTTTATTTTCTCAAAAATAAAATCTAAACCACCTCTGTTACATAATGTTAAAGCTGTTTATGTGCATTAAATATGCAGACTGATGATGTATGCGTGTTTTTGTGCAGAATATAAGTAAAAATTCTTTTTTCTTTGGTCTTCTGTCTTCTGTAATATATAATAATAAATATATCTGACACAACACCACTTTTAGCTTTTTCCCACAGTCTCCTAATGTTGATATTTTACTTTTTTTTACTTTTTCTGTCACAAAAAAAACACCTGTACGACTTGCTATTAGTATATTTTAAAGCTATTTTTTGGGATTACAGATATAAACTCTGTATATTTGTGTTTTTGTGCTGTGTGTTTATTCAAAGGTGTTCTTTATATTTATCTGATGAACTATTTGTGTTTTTGTGTAGAATATCAGTGCAAATTGGCTTTTCTTTTTACTTTTTCTGTCTCAAAAAAACACATGAAGTACCTCTACGTCCTCTTACACAGCATATTTAAAGCTATTTTGGGGGTTTTAGGACTTTTGTACAATTCCCTGCTATTTTTTTTTTTTTTTTTTTGCATTTTTGTCATGAATCTATTATATATTTTAAAGCTGTTTTTGTCCATTATATATATTTACTCTGATGATGTATGTGTGTTTTTGTGCGAAACTTCAAAACACATTTGACAAAACATCACTTTTAGCTTTTTCCCACAGTCTCCTGATGTTGATATTTCACTTTTTTACTTTTTTCTGTCACAAAAAAGCACCTGTATGACTTCTATCAGCGTATTCTAAAGCTATTTTTTTGGTGTTACTGATGTAAACTGTCTGCATATTTGTGTTTTCGTGCTGTATGTTTATTCAAAGGTGTTCTTGCATATTTATCAGACCTCAACAGTTGATTTACACTTGCAGTTCTGGGTTGATAATTCACAACCCAAAAATCCGTCTTCATGTTTAAAGTTAAATCTGATTTTACAGCAAAAAGTCCAGCTCTAAATCTTAACTGGAGAAAAGTTGTTATTTACGAGGCTGTAAACTAACGGGGTGGGAAATACGAGCTGCTCCTGCGCCGGGTGGAAAGCCTCAGTGATAAAGCATCTTGTTAGCTCGACTGAGGAGAATATGCTTATCAAGCCGCATGTTAATACAAGCAGTAAATAATGCGATCATCGGCCAGAGATGCTGGAAATATAACAGCGTGAAGGAGCCTGAAGCCACGCAGGCTGCAGGGAGGTGGGTTTTTTTTTTTTTTTTTTTTTTTAACATGGCTACAAACTGTGAGAACTGGGTTAATGTGACCTGAACAGAGACGACAAGAGCGGCAACACACACAAACAGCTCATGTACAGCTGGGTTAAAGCAGGATATGACGGTCCAAAATAGGACCAGTGTCCCTGTAGCTCTAGGTTGTCAGATTCTGTTCTATGTTCCAGTCCTGTGGTCTGGATGCAGGAGATCAATCTGTCAATAGAAGTGGGCGGGACTTTCACTGGAGGAGAACTCGACTAACAAAAAAAAAAAAAAAATAGGACCAATGGCCCTGTAGCTTACCGGACAAATTAAAAGCTTTGGGAAATGTATCCAGATGCTGTTTATTATCACCCAGTTCTGTGTATTTATTCTATTACAGAAATAGCTCCTATTCCAATCAGAACTGTAAAAAATTCAAATTCCAACTTGATATCATTGATACTGATTTATTGGGTCAAGCCACTTCCTATCTCTTATAATGGGGACATTTGTCAAAGTCGCACCAAATCCAGAATCAGATCCGGATCCAAATAATTTCAATACCTTGTGTTGACATCATCATACAGAAGCTGTATACCAAGTTTGAAGTCAATCAGAACTGGAGTTTGGGAGAAGAAGACGATTTAAATGTTTTCCCCATAAGAGCCCATGTTAAATTTTGCATCAGTTCCAGATCCAGAAGAAGATCCTGATCAGCATGTGGACATTATGTTTTGGTCATCTCCCCATCAGGGCTGGACTGGAGAAATTTACACTGGATATCATTTATATTTACTGAGTTATTGCATCCATCCACTTCCTATCTCTTATAATGGGGACATTTTTCAAAGTGGCACCAAATCCAGAATCAGATCCAGATCCAAATAATTTCACTAACTTTTGTTGACATCATCATAAAGAAACTGTATAGCAAGTTTGAAGTTAATTGGAATTGTAGTTTCGGAGAAGAAGACGACTGAAAGTTTTGTAATGGACGACAGACGACAACGATGACGATGCCGGATGCCGCATGATGACAATAGCTTACGGCCTGTCGGCCGATAAGCTAAAAAACTAGCAAACCTGCTCTAAAAACTAATTAAAACTAACTGAATTAGAGAAAAAAAAGTCAAAACTAAATAAAACTAAACTATAATGAAAAATAGGAGCAATGGCCCTGTAGCTTACCCGCCAAATTAAAAGCTTTGGGAAATGTATCCAGACGCCATTTATTCTCACCCAGTTCTGTGTATTTATTCTATTACAGAAATAGCACATGTTTTGGTCGTATTCCAATCAGATCTGTAAAAAAATTCAAATTCCAACTTGATATCATTGATACTGATTTATTGGATCAATCCACTTCCTATCTGTTATAATGGGAAAATTTTTCAAAGCCGCACCAAATCCAGAATCAGATCCGGATCCAAATAATTTCAGTTCCTTGTGTTGACATCATCATACAGAAGCTGTATACCAAGTCTGAAGTCAATCAGAACTGGAGTTTCGGAGAAAAAGACGATTGAAATGTTTTCCCCATAAGAGCCCATGTTAAATTTTGCATCAGTTCCAGATCCAGAAGAAGATCCTGATCAGCATGTGGACAATATGTTTTGGTCATCTCCCCATCAGGGCTGGACTGGAGACATTTACACTGGATATCATTTATATTTACTGAGTTATTGCATCCATCCACTTCCTATCTCTGATAATGGGGACATTTTTCAAAGTGGCACCAAATCCAGAATCAGACCCAAATAATTTCACTAACTTTTGTTGACATCATCATAAAGAAGCTGTATACCAAGTTTGAAGTCAATGGGAATTGTAGTTTCAGAGAAGAAGACGATTGAAATTTTTGTAACAGACGCCAGACGCCGCATGACGCCAATAGCTTACGGTCTGTCGGCCGGTAAGCTAAAAAGTTTATATATATCTTCTTGAGACCCAGAAAAGTGAAAGTTTTGGCTTTTTTACATTAAACAATTGTCTTGAATGAAAACGGCATAATGCAACAGTTTTTTGGATACATTTAGTTTTTAATTCTTTTTATTTAATCATTTTTTAATGGAATGTCCTGTGCAGTGGACAGCGTTTTTCAAGTAAAACTGTCCAACTTTTGTCCCCTACAGAGGACAAAAATGTATTGCTGGGCCTCAGGAGGATATGACTTCTATCAGTGATCAGTAGGAACTATATTGATATCTAAAACTCTTTACATGTAATAAACCATCAAAATATGGACCATTAGAAGGAAAGGCACAATTTTAATATTGAAAAATTCTGTTGAAAATTAAAAAATCTAAATTTCTCAAAGCTGTGAACAAACTTTGCAGTGGCTGTCCAAAGGAAGATGCATCAAAAAATATGAAATGAATCCGACCAGTAGTTTCAGAGAAGATGTTTGAAGAAATTACTAATGAAGACGACACTGAAGATGAAGAAGAAGACGATGATGGACACAGCGCCTATCGGACAGTGAGCTAATTACCAAGGTTATAATCATTAATGAAAACTAATGAAACGACAAAAACTAGAACTGAAAAAAAAACCCAAACATTTGAAACAAGAAAAGCACTCTTGAGAGCGCAGACTTCTGCAAAGGCCGATCAACACCTGAAAAACACATGAAAATCCTTGAATTACTTTTTGAGTTATCTTGCTAACAGACAAACAAACAAGCAGACAAACCCAAATGATGTCGATATTTTACTTTTTTACTTTTCCTGTCAAAAAAGCACCTGTACGACTTCCTATCAGCATATTTTAAAGCCATTTTTTGGGATTACAGATGTAAACTCTGTCTGTATATTTGTGTTTTTGTGCTGTATGTTTATTCAAAGGTGTTCTGTATATTTATCTGATGATGTATTTGTGTTTTTATGTGGAATATCAGTATAAATTAGCTTTTTTTTTAGTTTTTCTGTCTCAAAGTAACACATAAGTACCTCTACATCTTCCCACACAGCATATTTAAGCTATTTTGGGGGATTTTAGGACCTTTGTACAATTTGCTGTTATTCATTTTGCATTTTTGTCATAAATCTAATATATGTTTTGAAGCTCTTTTTGCCCATTATATATATAGTTCAAGGTTCAAGGTGACTTTATTTATACCCGTGGATAGATTTGTTTTGCAGCAAGCTCTCGCTCATCACAAGAAATTATTGGGAGCTACTTATCCTTTGAATGTAAATCTTTATTTTTTGGACTTATACCAGAAGGATGGCCAAAGAGAGACAAATATTTATTTAATATCCTGCTAATAGCGGCCAAAAAAGCCATCACAAGAAAATGGCTTTCATCAGAAAGCCCAACGCTGAGCATGTGGATGGACATTACAGTGGACATATACAAGATGGAGAGACTGACTGCAGAGGTGAACTATAAGAAAGAGTAGTTTGTTACGCGCTGGAAGAAATGGATGGAATACATCATGCCACGCAGACTGGGCTTGGATGCTTTTATTTTTGTATAGAAGATTAGACATAGTAAATGTAATAACTGCAATTCACTCCCTACTTGTTAATGTTCTTTTTGCTTGTTTCATTGTTTAAAAAAAATGGGACATTTAGACTAATACTGTATAATGCTGATGACATTTAAAATTAATATCTTTGTCAAAATTGATGCAGAATGTCAATAAAAAAGTGAATTAAAAAAAAAAAAGAGCAGCAAAGTTACAGTAATGGTTGGGAGTGTATGGGATGATGCACAGCTGATATGGAACTAAAACAATAAAATCCATGAATATAATGGAGAACAGCTGTAGAATAGCTGTCCACTGTAGTGACCACTATGTATGAAAGGGTTAAGTACTGATCGTACTGGTTTCTCAGTCTTTTGGGTTCCTTAACTGTGGAATCAAATACCTTAACTTGAACCTGATCCTGAAACCTTCTAAGTTCAATACTGCGTCGTCTTTTCATCTTGTTCGGTCTCTATTAGATGGATTTTTGTGTTAAAACATCTCCTCGTGTTTCCATCACTCTCCATTCTGAGTGTAACTGGTCACAAGATGCCTGATAAAAACAACAGACTGTTAAAACACACAGCAGTCTGGAGAAAAGTAAGTCCACTTCCTGTCTTCTGTCACCAATAAGGCGCTTTTACTCATGGTTTCCTGCTGACACGTGAACCTTCCATCTTCTCAGCTTATGGAGCTTTTGTCACTTCAGGCCCAGTGACGCTGAGTCACTTGACTTCATCATGTCATCTTTACACACACAAAAAAAAAAAAAAACACTAAAAGAAAGAAACTCCTCCAGGCACAAAGCACAACACAAGAAGGAATCAGAAACAACTGGTGTCTCCTGTCCTGGATACTCTACACCACACTGATGAAAACACTAACGGGGTACTTTAATCAAATCCAACATTTACAGACAAACTTTAAATCTGTACACATTCACATTCTTGTATTTTAGTCCATCATTTTGCTTTTTTATTCTTCTGTACAATACTGTTTTAATTGTACAGCTTTTTTATGTCTTTATTCTTGTATTTTTCTTGTATTTTTGTTTTTTCCCCCTGTAAATCGCTTTGGAATTAAAGCGTCTGCCAAATGCAATGCATAAATGTACTTTACTTGCTCTTTATCTAAATATAAATTTCAGACTTTTTCAAAAACTGATATTTTTTTCCCCAAGACCTAGACTCTACAGGGGTTGGACAAAATAATGGAAACACCTTCACCTCAAGATGATGATGCCCAAATCCATACAGCTAGAATTGTTAAAGAATGGCATGAGGAACATTCTAATGAAGTTGAGCATCTCGTATGGCCGGCACAGTCCCCAGACCTCAACATTATTGAGCATTTATTGTCAGTTTTAGAGATTCAAGTAAGACGTCGATTTCCACCGCCATCATCTCTAAAAGAGTTGGAGGGTATTCTAACTGAAGAATGGCTTAAAATTCCTTTGGAAACAATTCACAAGTTGTATGAATCAATACCTCGGAGAATTGAGGCTGTAATTGCCGCAAAAGGCGGACCTACACCATATTAAATTATATTTTGTTGATTTTTTAAGGTGTTTCCATTATTTTGTCCAACCCCTGTATGTACTTTTATACTTGTGTTCCTACTTTTTTGGCTGATATTGTACCTGTTGTGTGTAGTAGAGAAGTCTATTTTAATAAATATATGAATGAATAAATGCACAATTCACAGTAAATTATGTTTTCAAAACATGAAAATCACAAAACTGCAAGAATATCACACAAACAAGTTTCACTAAAATCATTCTAGTACTGACTGGTTAGTGCAGTGTTTTTCAACCTTGGGGTTAGGGTTAGGGTTGGGGACTTCAAGGTCAAAGGTCATGGAGCCAAATGAAAGTCCATATATGACGTCCTATCAGTGCTCAATAATAGTAACTATATTAATATCTGTAACCATTTACATGTTATAAACCATTAAAATATGAACCATTAGAAGTAAAGACACGTTTTTAATATTTCCATTTTTTTTCTATTTTAATTAAAAAATCTAAATTTCTCAAAACTATGAACACACTTTGTAGAAATTGTCCCAAACGAGGTACATGATAATTTTGAAATGAATCCGACCAGTAGTTTCAGACAACTTTAATTCAAATGTGCAATAACTTGTTTTTACCTTTCAGTACTTTTACTTTTTTTTTTTTTTTTCTAATACAGAACTCTAACTGTTTTTATATGTTTCAGCTGTGTTTATGTTTTGTTTGTCTTTTTTTTTCTTTGGATTCTGTGATTCAGGGAAACACACAAGAATTCCAATGTACCTATACTGTGATGTATCTGTGCAAATGGCAAATAAATTCTATTCTATTCTATTCTATTCTATTCTATTCTATTCTATTCTATTCTATTCTATTCTATTCTTTAAGATTGTTGAAATGTAGACTTTGGTGACTTCAAGGTCAAAGGTCATGGAACCAAATGAAAATCCATATATGACTTCTATCAGTGCTCAATAATAGGAACTATATTGATATCTGTAACCATTTACATGTTCGAAACCATCAAAATATGGACCATTAGAAGGAAATACACATTTTTAATATTTCTAGTTTTTTTTCTTTTAAATCAAAAATCTAAATTTCTCTTTTTTTCCTTTGATTCTGTGACTCAGGGAAACGCACAACAATTCCAATGTACCTATACTGCGATGTATCTGTGCAAATGGCAAATAAATTCTATTCTATTCTATTCTATAAGATTGTTGAAATGTAGACTTTGGTGACTTCAAGGTCAAAGGTCATGGAGCCAAATGAAAGTCCATATATGACTTCTATCAGTGCTCAATAATAGGAACTATATTGATATCTGTAACCATTTACATGTTCGAAACCATCAAAATATGGACCATTATGAATAAAGGGACATTTTTAATATTTCAAAAATCGAAATTTCCAAAAACTATGAACAAACTTTGTAGAAATGGTCCAAAATGAGCGACATAAAAATTTTAAAATGAATGCGACCAGTAGTTTTGTCTGAGAAGATGTTTGAATAAATTGCTAATGAAGACGATGACGACAACAACATCGGACACAGCGCCTTCACAACAGAAAAAAAAAAAAAAAAAAAGAACAAGGCGATACATTCTCTACAGATGATCCCAGATCATAAACTGATGTGCGGCTCTGTGGTCCATCTGTTTTTTTAAGGGACCCCCATCTTGGGTGGTTGTTCTCATGACCGTCCTTCGTCAACGCTCCTGGCTACAGTCATGACGAGAAGCGCAGTGATCTTGAGTCAACTCGGCTTGACCTGGGAGTTGGTAGAAGAACTGGGGGGGGGGGGGTGTGGGAGGTTTGATTTGCAGTATGATGAATGTTCGCGTCGTCCGCTCAAACCCTCCCCGAGGCCCGGCAGTGAAATTAACAAGTTTGGCAGGCCGTCGCCGTCTTCTGCGGCGGTGGTAAAGTGCTGTTTTTTGCAGAAGGAAGGCGAGCGCTGCCTCTTTGTCTCAATGGAGACGAATGTTGGGCGGAGTGTTTGTTTGGGGAAGGGGTGTGAACGGCGCGCAAGTCCATCAAATCAATTAGAGTCTTATGCGGAGACGGCCTGGCTGGGCTTGGCCCGGGCTGAAGGAGCTTGGCCCGATCTTTTGTGAGGGGTTATGTGAGTCAGAGTGTTGCCACAGCCAACAGTCATGACTCGTGTACTCACAACACCAGTACGAGTGGGGGTGGAAGGGGAGGGGGAGGGGGGTGAAAAGCTTGCATATGGCCAGAGCCAGTGTGTCACATTTGGGCTGGAGTTCACGTCGGGCTCAGATGCTCACACCGATGAAGTCGTGTGAGGAATGAACTGGAGCGGCGGTCGTGTTTGAGGGCGATTTAGCAGCTTAGGAGTTCTGGCTTCGAAAGGGGACGGAATGAACATTAACAAACTGGAACCAGATCCACAACAACGTGTACGCGCCTTTTACAACCAAAGAAACAAACGCGGAGCTTCATTTTTACTCTTTCCAACGAGGACACGACAATAAAATAATATTATCACAACCCATGCACCTTGTTTTTTAGTGTTACCTCATATATAGCCTTTGTTACCTGTATATATCCGTATAGTACTGAGTTAGCCTTCTGTACATTTTACTATTTAGTGTATTTTTTTATACTGTCAATACTTTTCATTTCGTACTTTCATTATATATTTTCAATATAATTTTACGAGATATTTTTTATTACATTCATTTTAATTCTGTTTCTAGTCAAAGTTTCTGCAAAATAAACTTGATATTAGTGCAATAATCACACCCATGCACCTTGTTTTTTTTAATTTTACCTGATATATATACTTTATTACCTGTATATAGCCGTACAGTATCGAGTTGACTTCAGTTTTTTTTATAGTGTCAATACTTTTCATTTCAATTTCATACTTTCACTATATATTTTCAGTATAATCTTATGTGATTTTTTTATGATATTCACTTAATTATGTTTCAAGTCTGTCGTAGTTTCTGCAAAATAAATTTGATATTAGTGCACCTTGTGTTTTAATTTTGCCTTGAATGCATCCTTATATGTTGTATATATTTATTTTATCTGTAGTATGGAGTTGGGTTTCTGTACATTTTATTATTTATAGTATTTTTTGTACTGTCAATACTTTTCATTTCATATTTTCATCATATAATGTCAGTATAATTTTGTGATTTTTTCATGACATTCAGTTAATTTTGTATCAAGCTCAGTTTCTACAAAACAAACTTGATATTAGTGCAACAATCACAGCCATGCACCTTGTTTTTTTAAATTTTGCCTTATATGTTGTATATATTTATTTAATCTGTAGTAGAGTTGACTTTGTCTACATTTTACTGTTTCTTTGTTGTAAATTGTCAATACCTTTTTTTTCATTATGCATTTTCAGTATAATTTTGTGTCATATTTTTCTTTGCACTCTAAGTGTTTTTGCTGCTAAAGAAGACACAGAGATGGTTTTTAGTTTTTGAAGATTCACTTAATTTTGTTTCAAGTCACATTTTCTGCAGAACAAACTTGATATTAGTGCGATAATCACACCCACGCACCTTGATTTTTTTCGTATAGAGTTACCTTTTTGGACATTTTACGTAGTATTTTGTAGTGTTTTAGTAGTATTTGTATATTTAATATTTTATCTCGTAGTTTTTGTGTGTTGCCAATATTTTACAGTGTTTTGGGTGATATTTTTAAGCGTGTAGACTGATTTTCATTGTTCCTGTAACAGTAACAATAAAGTTCTATTCTCTTCTATTCTATTCTGCATTAATAATCACAAAGCAAAAACAGACGGTACCAAAACTGCTGTCAGAGATGAACACACTGTATAAGTAAACTAAATTTATTCATTTATTTACATATTTATGAATTTCTCTTGTATTTTTGTAGGTATTAATTGGGTTTTAAACTCCTTTTTATTGGCTTTTTAACTTCTTCAGACTTGTTTTAACCTTGGTCTTAGTCCAGAGGTTTATTTTTTAAAATCTTTTATGTCCTTTTATTTTACTGCATGATGTCTATAGTCGAGTCATGTCTTAGTTTCATGTTATATGTCATATTTAGAGAAACGTCAAAAGGACGTCATCATCAACTGACCACCAAACAAATGAACCTACAGGTGTAAATAAAGTAACATGAAACTATGACCAATGTGGGAGTGTGTAGATGATTATTTTAGTTTTACTATTAATTATAGTTATAATATAACTAGAACTGCAACGACTGAACAATTAATTCCCTATTATTTGGATGAGCCTTAATAAATTTGTAAAATTATTGAAGAAAAAAAGTCTAATTTCTCTGATTTCAGCTTCTTAAATGTGAATAGTTTGTGGTTTCATTCATTCTTTTCTCCTTTTTCAGGACTTTTTTTCACCGTTTATCCCAACAAATAATTTATCAATAATAAAAATAAGATAGCTACATCCTTAAATGTGACTAAATACGATGCTGTTTCACATATATTGATGTATTATTGACATAAACTATATGGACAAAAGTATTGGGACAGCTGTAAGATGTCCTGTTCATGCTGATTTGAGATAAAAACATCAATATTTTGTTCAAGTTTAATGTTAGATTTTTCTAGAAAGTAGATGATTAGTTGTGCTTGGAAAATTATTTACAGACAAAGCACGAAAAAATATTTTAGAAATTTAGAGGCAAAACATTTACAATCATAGTCATGGATAAAAAAAAAAAATCAATGGTGAGAAAAATTAAGTCAAAACCATCTCTGAGGCATTTTGGAAGCAAAGAGAACAATTTAAACCAAACTAACCAATGCAATGATATTTATCCCATAATATAAAACTATATTATGTCATTAGTTATTATTGTTTTGTATCCCAGACCCCTGTTAGAAAAGAAACGCCTGAATTCAACGTGTCCACATACTTTTGTCCATATAGTGAATGATTCTGAAAAAGGCCTAAAAACAAGATAAAAAGCTGAATTCAATAAAACATAATGGATTTAAAGTAAAACGTGTAATGCAAACGATTTCCAACAGCCATACATTTAATTATTTTTATTATTATTATTATTATTATTTTTTTTTTTTTACAGTTGTGCCAGTTTCTAAATATTAATAAACCCTGACAGGAAACGATGCACACCTTTTCCTTAGACTTCACTCCCTCATGTATATCACCATGAAAACAGGTGATTTGGGTTAAGGCAATGATATTTATCCTAATATAAAACTATATTATTTCATTTATCATTATTGTTTTGTATCCCAGACCCCTGTTGGGAGAGAAACACCTGAATTCAACGTGTCCACATACTTTTGTCTACATAGTGAATGATTCTGAAAAGGCCTAAAAACAAGATAAAAAACTGAATACAATGAAACACAGTGGATTTAAAGTAAAACCTGTAATGCAAATGATTTCCAACAGCCATACATTTCTTTATCTTTTTTTTTTTAACAGTTATGCCAGTTTATAAATATTAATAAACCCTGACAGGAAACAATGCACATCTTTTCCTTAGACTTCACTCCCTCATGTATATCACCATGAACACAGGTGATTTGGGTAAAGGCAATGATATTTATCCCATAATATAAAACTATATTATGGCATTAGTCATTATTGTTTTGTATCCCAGACTCGTTAGAAAAGAAACACCTGAATTTCATGTGTCCACATACTTTTGTCCACATGGCATATTTGTTGTTTTCGCAGACTTTCCGACGCCCCGATGGGAAATGGTTCGGTCGCTGCTCTTTTGGTGATTCCGTTCTCGGCTCTAACTCTCATTACACTGTTTAATTAAGCAGGTTTTCCAGCTCTGCGGCGGGTCAACACTCGTTTCAACTTCTGCTGCTGCCACGAGCGCTAATCTGAGTGCAATCGGCATTATGCTAATTTATTTGCATATGTTGGGAAGTGCAGACATTCACAGTCGCCCCGAAGCTTCATCTTCCAACTCTCGGTACTAAGTAAATTATTCAGCAGCTCCGTTCTCTATTACACAACATTAAAAAGGCTAATATCAATGTTGTTTTCCTAATGGCGAGGTTGGTGGCCATGTCATTCATTACTATGTGCATACTGAAAGTCTCAGAGGATATTTCACCAAAAGGACCCACATATGATGTTACGTTAAGTGGCCAAGAGCGGCTCCATGCAAGTTTCCAAGTTTTTCGGGGAGTCAAGCTGTACTGTTAGGACGACACGCATGCTAATCAGCGACGCCTCGTCCCGCAGTCCTTTATTATTATGCGCTTTTCAACACAGCATGTCGAGATGATTTCATCTGAAGGAAAACGCCAGCTGTCATGTTTTATGCATCCGCTTTTCAGTTCAATTTCCGTCTCACGTGCGAGTCGGGGAAACGCAGCCCCGACTCGTGCTTTGGCTTTTATATTTCACGGGCGTCCAGGTTTGGTACGTTTCGCCGCAGATGCTTAGGACCTTGATCGCACGCCAGCGGATCCGGCGGAGCGGATGCAGCGGTGATGGGCTGTGACACCGACGGAATGTCTGCACGCCGAACAAGTCCGGGCGCAGTTGCATTTCATCTTCGTCTGGGTGAAATGGTTATGACTGTTGTGTTTTTTCAGAGACGATTTAGTGGAAAGTGCACGCGGTCGCTTAATAATTCAATCATCTGATGTAATAAACAGGTTAAAACAGAATCTGCAATGACAACAAGTGACTGTAATGTCTAAATCAGGGGTGTCAAACATGCAGCCCATGGGCCAAAAATGGCCCGCCAAAGGTTCCAAACTGGCCCGCGAGATGAATTTGTGAAATGGAAAAATTAAACTGAAGATATTAACAATTAATGGTGTTAAAATAATTTTAGTTCAGCTTCCACATACAGACCAATATGATCAAAAATGAATGGGATAAGTAAAAAAAAAAAAGCATAATAATATACACTATGTGGACAAAAGTATTTGGACATAGACATGGACTTTAAAAAAATAATAAAAAATTAATGGTGAGAGAAATTAAGTCAGAACCATCTCTGAGGCATTTTGGAAACAAAGATAATAATTTCAACCAACCTTACCAAAGTAATGATATTTATCCCAAAATAAAACTATGAGATTAGTCGTTATTGTTTTGTGTCCCAGACCCCTGTTAGAAAAGAAACACCTGAATTCAACGTGTCCACATACTTTTGTCCATATAGTGTAATAAAATTCCAACATTTATAATTGAACAATGAGCTGATCAGTGACGTAGATGTAAACAGAGGCAACTAAATCTGTGTATTTCACATTTTTTCCCTTATCTCATAGAAAATGCATATTTTCGAGAAAATCTGCAATGAATACAAGAAAAGTTAATATTATACTGAAAATGTGCAGCTCCAAAACTATATTTATCTTGATTTACAACACCTCAATTCAATGTGTCCAAATACTTTTGTCCACATAGTGTATAATTGCTAACTCCAAATTTTTCTGTTTTACTGTGAGGAAAGTAAAATTCCACGATGAAAATGTTTATAATTCCAAACTATTCACAAAAATGTGAATAATCTAAACCACGACCAACCTGTAAGAAAAATAAGTGTAACTTTACCAATATTCTGTCTGTTATTAAATGTTTTGTGTGTTTGTAGATCCACTGTGATCTGTAAGTTAGAATGTACATGTGGAAATGATAAACTGAGGCAGAATATTGTTAAAATTCCACTTAGTTTCTTCATTTGTTTCGATTTCCAGATATTTGCTCAAAACTATTATGCATTTAATCACACTATTAAAAGGACAATAGGTCAAACCCTGAGAAGTTTCAAAATTCACTTTTTTTAATTGTTATTTTCATTAAATTACATAACAGGGTTGAAATGAGAGAAATAAGGTCGTAAAAAATGCCAGGGATGAATGGATATATTATTGATTACAGATTCTAACATTAATGTGACAAATGTGTGGAAAATAAGTAGAGTTTTAACAACATTCTATATGTGTAGATGATAAACTGAGACACAATAGCGTTAAAATTCCACTTATTTTCTTCATTTCTGTATCAATTTCTGGATATTTGAGCAACTCTACTGTGCATTAAATCAATCTATTAAAAGGACAATAGGTCAAACCCTCATGAGTTTCAAAATTTACTTTTTTAATTATTATTTTAATAAAAATGACATGGCAACAGGGTTGAAATGAGAGCAACAGGGCTGTGCAACGTGCCAGGGATGAATGGATATATTATTAATAGCAGATTCTAAAATAAATGTGACAAATGTGTGAAAAATAAGTGTAATTTTACCAATATTTTGCCTGTTATTAAATGTTTTGTGTATTTGTAGACCCACTGATCTGTAAGTTGTAATGCACGTGTGTAAACGATAAACGGAGACACAATATTGTTAAAATCGCACTTATTTTCTTAATTTCTGTATCGGTATCTGGATATTTGCGCAAATCTACTGTGCATTAAATCAAACTATTAAAAGGACAATAGGTCAACCCTCATGAGTTTTAAAATTCTTGTTTTTAATTACTGTTTTCATAAAAATGACATGGTAACAGGGTTGAAATTAAAGTAACAGGGTCGTAAAAAACAAAATGCCAGGGATGAATGGATATATTATTGATTGTAGATTCTAACATAAATGTGACAAATGTGAGAAAAATAAGTGGTGTTTTAACAATATTCTACATCTGTATATGATGAACTGTGGCAGAATATTGATAAAATTGCACTTATTTTCTTCATTTCTATATTGATTTCCAGATATTTGCTCAAATCTACTGTGCATTAAATCAAACTATTAAGAGGACAATAGGTCAAACCCTCAGTTTCTAAAAACTTATATTTTAGTAAAACTGACATGTAACAGGGTTGAAATCAGAGTAACAGGGTTGACCAGTTTTACCAATATTCTACCTGATATTAAATCTTTTGTGTATTTATAGATCCACTGTGATCTGTTAATTGTAATGCACGTGTAAATGATAAACAGAGGCAGAATGTTGTTGAAATTGCACTTATTTTCTTCATTTCTTCATTTCATTTCTCATTTTTTATTTTCTTCAGATATTTGCTCAAATCTATTGTGCATTAAATCCAGCTATTAAAAGGACAATAGGTCAAACCCTTACGAATTTTAATTTTTTTATTTTTTTTTTAAATTATTGTTTTCATAAAAATGACACGGTAACAGGGTTGAAATTAAAGTAACAGGGTTGTAAAATAAATGCCAAGGATGAATGGATATATTATTGATTGTAGATTTTAACACAAATGAGACAAATGTATGAAGAATGGGTGGAGTTTTAACAGTATTCTACATGTGTATACGATAAACTGAGGCCGAATATTGATAAAATTCCACTTATTTTCTTCATTTCTATATCTTGATTTCCAGATATTTGCTCAAATCTACTGTGCATTAAATCAATCTATTTAAAGGACAATAAGTCAAACTCTCATAAGTTTCTAAAAACTGTTATATTTTAATAAAACTAACATGTAACAGGGTTGAAATCAGAGTAACAGGGTTGACCAGTTTTACCAATATTCTGCCTGATATTAAATATTTTGTGTATTTGTATCTGTAACTTGTAACGCACATCTGTGAATGATAAACTGAGGCATAATGTTATTAAAGCTGCACTTCTACTTTTTTTGCACTAGTTTAAACAGTAAAATTTGGAGTTTTTATTTCTGTGTTATTACGCTCATATTTGACTGGTTCGGTTCCCATTCGAGCTGAAACTGGTCTGCATGTGGAGCCTAAACTACCATGAGTTTGCTGCTGCTGCTGCTGTAGACGGCGGTGGTTCATATGTGCGCTGGCGTCAGGACTTGCCGGTCAGTAACCCTCACGTACAGTCTGTCTGATTGACTCAAATATTCCACCCTGAAATCCCAACGCTGCACACACATGTACGTCCACATCCACAGGCCCCCCCCCCCACACCTCCCCCCCGTCCCCTTGGCTTTCTCCTCCGTAGCCCCGGCTTCATTAGCGGTGGTTTGCATCATCCCCGGTGAAAACGTCACATGTCATCAGTGGCTCCATTCTTTATCACTTCCTGCGCTATAGACAGTGTAACCTTCAGAAACCTGCTGCCCACAGTTTTACGTCTTAATTAGGAGCACTGTCGGCCCCTGTCCCGATGCGAACGGACAGAGAAGGATGGAGACGGAGAGGGAGTGTGAAAGACGCAGAGGACGACCCAGTCAGACGGCGAGGAAGCAGACAAAGGAGGAGACGGGAGGATGTACAGAGGAGGAGGAGGAGGAGGAGGGAGGGTTCAGGGGGTGAAGACAAAAACTGAAGTTGTGAGTGTGGAATGAAACACATAAGAGGAATGAGCTGAAGAAGGTAGTGTGAAGACGAAGTTTGTTCAAGCAAAGACGATATTAGACAGGTTGAACAGGGATCGCAGATGCAGAGAACTTAGATTTAATACTATTTTAAAAAATAAATAAATAAATAAGGCCGATGACACCTGTATGTCAGCATCATTACCTCTGCCAGGAGGTACTGTGATCACTTTGCTTTGTTTGTTTGTTTGTTTGTTAGCATCTTTACGGGAAAACTATTCCAACACCATCTTTACCTAATCTTCCCCACAGATAGGCCTAGGCCCTGGGACCAACCCATTCCATTTTAGTCCCAGTAGGCCAAAGTTCAAGGTCACAGCAAGGTCACAAAATCTACAATTTTCCATCTGTCATCATTGAGCAATTTTCCAAAATTCATAAAAAATTCAAAACGACCCCGATTAGCCTCCAATTTGATCCACCCATAGCTATTAACAAAATCTTGTATCTGGCACAAAATTGTCCACATCCACTGTGGAATGTGGACTCTGTGGACATTTACATTTAACATTGAAAATCCCATTTACCACACATTTTTCATGATAACTCAACAAATATTGATTGGAATTGAATATAACTGGACATACACATGACTGGTACCAAGCTTCAACTTTTTCTGCTGTATGGAACAACCTGGAAACTGTTTATTTTAAAAAGAAATAGTCGATCCACACATGCACACCGTTCGGGGTGCTTAGCAGAGGTTTGCGTTCTCTGAACACTTGTGTTCTATTTAGAATCAATGCCCAGTTGAATTTGTGTGAGATTGTCAGGTTCTGTTCAATCTTCTAATAGAAGTGGGCGGTACTTTCACAAAATAATCTACATTTGTCAAAACTGTGAACAAACTTTGTAGAAATTGTCCACAAATATTAACAATAATAAAAACATTTTACTCATAAGCGCCTTTCAGGACACCCAAGGACACTGGACAGCAGAGGATAAAACAGACAATGCATCAGGGCTCACCAACTCATTTTCTTTCAGGGGCCACAGTCGGCTCGATTTCCAGTGGGCCGGACCAGTTAAATAATACCATAATAACCTATAACTAATGACAACTCCAAATTTTTGTCTGTGTTTTAATGCAAAAAACCCCATTAAATTATGAAAATACTGACTTTTATAAACTATCCAAACAAAAAAGATGTGAATAACCTGAAAAAAATGAAATTTCTTAAGTAAAATCACTGCAATTTTAACAATATTCTGCCTCAACTTATCATTTCTACATGTGCATTATGGATCGGATCTACAAAGACACTAAACACTGAGGAACAGGCAGAAAATGGTTAAAATTGTGCTTAATTTTCTTTAGACATTTCAGGTTGTTCGCATTTGTTCAGGTTATTCACATTTTATTATTACAGGATAGTTTGTAAATGTAAATATTTTCATAATTCAATGTTATTTTTTGCACTAAAACAAAGACAAAAAGTTGAAGTTGCCATTATTTATAAGCATAATGTAAGATTTTTTTTTTTTTTTTTTTTTACATCAAACCAAGAAGAAAATATGGAGTCATTCTATTCTGTGGGTTATTATGTTATTATTTTACTGTACATCATATTGGTCTGCATGTGGAACTTGAACTAAAATAAATTCGACAGCCTTGACTGTGCAATTTTTGCACTTTGCTAATTCATCCCATGTGCCGGATTTGAACATTTGGCGGACCACATTTGGCCCCAGGGCCGCATGTTTGAGACCCCTGCAATATATAAAATACAAAGAAGTAAAATAGATCAAAAAGTAGTTACAATACATTACATAGAACTGAAAATGTAAAATGAAGGGTACGACTTTTATGGAGGGTAAGCTATTCTGAAAAGGTGAGTTTTCACAAAGACGCTACATAAAAAATTTGAAATGAATCCGACCAGTAGTTTCAGAGAAGATTGTTGAAATGTAGACATTGGTGACCTTGAGTTTGACCCTTCAAGGTCTTCCAAGGTCAAAGGTCATGGACCCAATCAAAGTCCATATATGACTTTCTATCAGTGATCAATAGTAACTATACTGATATCTGTAACCATTTACATGTTATACACCATCAAAATATGGACCAGTATCAGTAAAGGCACACTGGAACAGCCCCCACGGTGGAGTGTTTTAAGACCCACTTTTATTCTCTGGCTTTTAACTCTACATGAGTTGTGTGGTCCTCTGTGTCTTTTCTTTATTTCTTTATTTAATTTTTTCTAAACCTCTATTTATGATATCGAAATCTCTTCTACAAGAATGACCTGGCTCAGAGCTCAGCAGCAGCACATGTCATGAAAGAAAGCAGGTTTTACAGGTTTTTTACTTTTACTGTCTGACAGTTTTTTGTCCGTTTTGAAAAAGGACAAAAAATAACAAAGACATGGTCAGAAATATAATGACCTCTCCACCTCATCTTCACACTTTTATTCACGTTTGTTTGCTCCGGTTTCAAAACGTCATATCTTTGATTGTATTTGCTCCATCAACATCAAATAAAAAGTGGGAGAGTGTTTCAAGTCCACACTTTAAATGCAATTGATCCCAGTGGTCTAGGTGACCGACTTCCAACGCTACAACGTGTTGAAAATGTCATGTGATTCAGTCAGGGGGGCTGTGACCGTGGACCCCTGAGGGTTAATGACCAGCAGAAACCCTGAAGTCACAGTTTATGGTAAAAATAGTAAAGAAATGTCTAGTTTTTCTAGTTTTATGTTAAAAAGCTCTTTGACTGCATCTCTAGTTGCCCGTGATACATGTCACCAACAACAAAACAACAATGAACTCACAACAAGAACAATTGAAATGTTCTGCCTCTAAATTTCTATAATATGTTTCCTGCTCTGACTGTAAATAATAATTTTCTACCACAACTAACCATCTACTTTCTTCACATCTCACTGAGGAAGAAAATCTCACATTAAACTTTAAGGAAATATTGATGTTTTTATCTCATATACTCATGAACAGGATTGCAGATTAGGCAGATATCACCATGAAAACAGGTGATTTGGGTTAACCCTTTCATGCATGAATTATGAGAACCTTAGTCAAGATGTTTTTTTCGTCCTAAGTGTTTTTATTCTTCTATAGGCATAAAAAAAAAAATACAATATGAGTGAAATTTTTTCATGAACCTATTTTTTATGGAGTTACAAAAATGTCCACTCAGCTGGACACCGTGCATATAATTTTTGAAGCAAAGAATCATGCATTTAAAACACATCAGGCAGTGATATACTGTGTGACAACAATGAAATTAGCAATGGATTTCCACTCAAACATGTCAGTGCAGATAAAGTTTATCAACAACAGCAAAATTACAGTAATGGTATGAACTGCAGTGTATGAGATGATGCGTAAGCGTCCACTGTGTTGGCTGATATGGAACTAAAACAACAAAACCCATGAATATACAAGAAAACAGCTGGAGAATAACTGTCCACTGTATTCTTATGTTACATTTGTCTTTACTCATGTCTGCTGTAGTTTTCTATTCTTAGTGAATGTGTGTCATGCTGTCACTTGCTTATTTATGTTTAGTTTTTGTTCATTTTGTTGCCTGTTTTGTAAAATTTTGTTCATTTTTCCATTAATTTTGTTCATTATCTTGTTCTTTTTGCACATTTTGTTGCTTATTTGTGCTTATTTTTGTTCATTTTCTTCTATCTAGCTATCTAATCTATCCCTCTATCTGATTGTTTCATTATTTTGTTGCTTATTTATGTTTAGTTTTTGTTCATTTTTTTTGCCTGTTTTGTAAAATTTTGTTCATTTTTCATTAATATTGTTTATGTTCTTTTGCTCATTTTGTTGCTTATTTGTGCTTATTTTTGTTCTTTTCTTGTATCTAGCTATCTAATCTATCCCTCTATCTGATTTGTTTCATTATTTTGTTCTTTTGTTGCTTATTTATATTTAGTTTTTGTTCATTTTGTTGCCTATTTTGTAAAATTTTGTTCATTTTCATTAATTTTGTTTATCTTGTTCTTTTTGCTCATTTTGTTGCCTATTTTGTAAAATTTTGTTCATTTTCATTAATTTTGTTTATCTTGTTCTTTTTGCTCATTTTGTTGCTTATTTGTGCTTATTTTTGTTCATTTTCTTGTATCTAGCTATCTTATCTATCCCTCTATCTGATTTGTCTTATTATTTTGTTGCTTATTTATTTTTAGTTTTTGTTCATTTCGTTGCCTTTTTTGTAAAATTTTGTTCATGTTTCATTAATTTTGTTTAAGTTCTTTTTGCTCATTTTGTTGCTTATTTGTGTTTTTTTTGGCAAATGTCATAATATAGTTTTACAATATACGTAAATTATTATATAAATAAAAAAGAAATAAAAAAGAAAAAGAAAAAAGAAAAGGAGAAAAAAGAGAGAAAAAAGAAAAAAAGTTTTTTATCTATCTATCTATCTATCTATCTATCTATCTATCTATCTATCTATCTATCTATCTATCTATCTATCTATCTATCTATCTATCTATCTATCTATCTATCTATCCATCCATCCATCCATCCATCCATCCATCCATCCATCCATCCATCCATCCATCCATCCACTGACCACTTTGCATGAAAGGGTTAAAGCAATGATTTGGCGATGATATTTATCCCAATATAAAACTATATTATGACATTTGCCAATATTGTTTCATATCCCAGACCCCTGTTGGAAAAGAAACACCGGAATTCAACGTGTCCAGATACTTTTGGCCACGTAGCGTATTTAACGTCGGTAGCAAAACAACTACTGAGGCTCAATCACCTTCAAACGGAGCGAAATTGAATGAAGCCAACGCCTACAGAACATCTGAACGTCCTGATATTTGATTCATAAATGTCAAGTGGAAAGAAAACATGTGGATTGGAAACGATGATGCGGGTTTGGTTGAATACAGAACCATGATAGAGTCGAACGAGGGAAGAAGAGGAGGAGGAGGAGGAGGAGGGAGGAGGACAGTGGAAGTTGTGTTGGCTACTGGCTTGGTGAGAAAGAGTGAAAATCCGGCTTAGCTGCAAAAACACTGGAGCTGCTTGTGTCCTCAGTTTGGGGACAGCTGACGGGTTAACACTATTAAGACTGCAGAGAACACAAGACTGAATGTGCATCTGTGCTCCACAACAGAGGGACGGAACGGCGCCGGCGCTCACACTCAGATACACAGACGGACGGAGGGACGGATGGATGGACGAGACCACCACTCCACTACACACATTCTTTGTTTTTCCTTCTCTGTGACAGCCTTATCTTTCTGGGACCTCATCAGCAAACAGATTTAAGACGAGAAAAAAAACTGAGGAAGGTTTACTGTGACAGTCTGCTCTGGTTTACGTCGCCTCATGAAACCTTTTCTAGGTTTTTTTTCCCCCAGGCCGTAACTAGTGATTTTGTTACGTTTATCGATTAAAAGTGAAAACTGAATATACGTGTTAACCCTTAAAGACCCAGCGATACTTTTGAGGCAGTTCTCAAATGAATTTTTCTCTCTATTGAACCTTTCTTCGACAATTTTTTTTTACCATTTATTGTAATATTATCCTCTGTATTTTAATTTTTTTTAGTCAAAATCATGTATTTTCTTATATTTATTTAACCGATTATGTAAATGTTCATTAAAGCTCAGATTAAAGTTGAGGAATATTAGATCAAAAACAGAGAAAACTGAAGTAAAAATGACTTTTTCAGTAGAATCTATCATTAAGAGAATGTAAAACCAAGTGACTCCATCCACTGTCATTGATCCGACTCCATGGGTTTTACTGGTGAATCAATGTTGTAGAAGATGACGGTGTTTCCATGGTAACTACGGAGCCTCTGAACATCCAAATGGGTCATATCTGATGACCATGAAAAGACGAATAACTGTATTTTATACCAGTTATTTACATGTATGGATAGGATTAGTGGATCAACAGGTATTAAACATGATAGATCAGTAGATGCTTTAAGTTGCCAGCAGGTGTTTAGGTTTTGAAGGTTAACCCTTTAAGCGCCAAAGTTGCAACCAACATAACTAACTGAAACAGTCAAAAAATAAATTGTTATTAAATAATATAAAAAAAATATAAAAATGTGTTGTATCTGAAAAACAAAGTGCCGAAAGTGCTTCCAAACTTGCTCCATAACATTAGTCTACATCTGGTTTGAGTTTTTAGCCCCTATGTCCTGTTTTTAGGACCAGTTTCATAGAAGCATCCATTAAGTTTGGATAGATAAGGACAGATTTGTCTACTGCTTGGATAAAAAGATACTACAGCTTAGTGCATTTTACTTTCTACTAATGTTTAAGTTCATTTATTTTACAGATAAGATAAAAAAAAAACAAAACTTCCATGTAAATATGTTCAATTGTACTAAAAGTTACCCAATCCAATATGGCCGCCGCCCTGTGACATCACAATACGCAAATTAGATGAGTACATTTACTTAAACTGTGGGTCATACCCAATATTTTTCTCATTTACAGTATGACTTTATGTCTGAACACTTCCAAGATAGAGCTTTTGGAAATCTTGATATCAAAATTTTATATTTTTTGAAAGAAACTCCAGTGTCTAAAGGGTTAATTATATCATAAAGACAAGTACTGAAGCCTCATGTGACCAAAGCTGCATGAAAACTGACAGAAATGATTAAGATACATGATCTTTTTCCCCAACTTTTCAACTAATGCATAGAACTTTCTTGCGTTTTCTATAAAATACAGTGTTATTTTGTCATTTTGTGTCCAAACTAACATGACATGAACATAAATAAACAACTGATATTAAAGTAAATCCCCGTTGAAGCCGGATGGCGGAGCGACTGTACTGCCATGAAAAAAGCCATTAGAGCACTTAAGCATTAATTAAATCTGTATCATCATTACTCAGTATAATTGAAGGTGAGACAACCTATCAATTGTAAAGATCACACTGTCATTAAGGTTAATAAGCTGTTTTATAAACTATCGCCATTAACATCAATACATCTATTATAATGATGAATGACATATTGATAAAAAAGGCGGGAATATTGGCGTCTACTTCCAAGATGGTGAACGGTGGCGTGGACGGGAGGAGATAAATGAGACGGACAGACAAACGAATACTCGATTGTGGAAAAAAAAAAAAAAAAAAAAATCACCCGAAAGGAGACGTTTTCACGAGGTGGGACAGAAAGATGAAATGACAACTACATCTGGAAGCTCTTCAAAATGTTTTCAATTAACCGCCGTGCTGTTTGCCAGCTACTGTCACATCTGCATCTTTCTCTCAATCAATTATGAAAGACTGTAATTTATTCATGGGATACTCAGGCTCCAGTTGTGAAGATTTCAAACCTTACAGTGACAGGGAGGAAAAAAAAAAAAAAAAAAAGCTTTCAGCAGCATCCTTAAAGAAGACATCTGTTAAAATCACCAGACGCACAGTGAAACGTCTCTGAGGATGTTTACTGTAGTTACAACCCAACGTACTGCGACAAAGCACAGCGATGAATGCATTTTTAATATCTGCAAATAGGGACGAGCAGGACGGGCAAAAACACTACTAATAACAATGTTCGCATCAGTAATTATCACGAAAAATCAGAAATCTTTCAGTTGAGAGGCTGATTTTTGACCTTGATTCAGTTCAATTCAATTTTAGCTAAAATTCTGTGCAAAAAATCGTATTCCAAGTTTAATCTCTGTTGTTTTTCAGGGTTGAAATGATCATACATATTTATTTTTCATTCCATTTTCTTCAGATATTACAAGAAAATACAGTAAATATGTGAACAGCCTTAAAAAAATGAACTAAATGTGTTGTAAAGGTTAAAGTCACTATTTATGTGACCTCTGACCCCAAGACAGGAGCAGTAAAAAATAATTAGAAAACATCTGACACGTGTTGAATAAAACATCAGAAAATTAGCGCATAAATCTAATATTGTCTGAACAAAAGGCTTAAAGACATGTTAAGTGCAAAGGGAAGCTGTTTGTAGACATTGTTTGTTTAATGGAAACTTATTTTTCATGCTGTTCGTACTTCATATACGTCCAGAATGGATCTAAATACAGAAAAAAATGCATATGTGTGGACATTAGAACCACACATTTGCATCATATATTCATATGCATTTCATGTTAAAGGGTTAAAGACATGATTAGTGCAAAGGGAGGTCACACTAAATATGACCACTTTAGTTTATAGAAGCTGTTTTTAACCTGAAACTGTAGTTTTTCCCCGCTGTACATATTTCACATTTTTCAGATTGGATCTAAATACAGGGACAAATGCATATGTGTGGACATTAGAACTTTACTAAAACAAAAAAACAGAATGTTGGAACAGGACTTTTACACAGAACTGTATACATAGCGTAAATCATAACACATGATTATCTAAATGCATTTCATAATTCAAGTACTAAACAGAGAAAACCAACAAAGCATCTGCAGTTGAAAGAATCCAAATGGTTATTTGGGGTTATTAATTTATTTTTGTGACGAAAATAACATAAAATATGAAACAACATGAAATGACCTAAAACACAGACAAAATAGACGTAACAAAATGAAAATGTAAAAGAAGAAACAACAAGAAATCAGCATAAAGATAGTTAAAAACAGTTAGAAGACGTAAGAAAATGAAAAAGATGTGAAAATGACTTATGATGCATCAGTATGAAAATAATTGAAAAGATGTACCACGATGAAAAAAAAACAAAACAGAAAAAAACATAAAGGATGAAAAATAAACAGGGCAAAACATGAACAAATTTGATGGAACAAGATGAAAGAAGATGCAACAAGACAAAAAGAGTTTAAAGAAAGAATGAGATGAAAATGATGGAAAAGACACAAGACAGATACGTAAAAATACAAAAAATAAATAAGTGGAAAACAATGGAAAAAAAACTGAAACAAAATGAAAATGATGTAAAAGACGAAACAAGACTAAACAACATACACTATATGGGATTAAAATGCAATGAAAAAGACTCCAAATACATAAGATGAAAACATAAGATGAGGCAAAAAGACAACAATGTAAAGATAAAAGAAAAAATAAATAAATAAATGCAACACAATAAAGCGACGCAGAAGGTAAAACAAAGCAGATAGAACTCTAAAGATGTAGTACGAGTGAAATGAAGTAAAAAACATGAACAAGATTAAACCAAGATGAACGCGATGTAAAAGACAAAGAAAAAAATGTAACGAGATGAAAACAACTTATAAGATGTAACAAGATGAATATGAAAAAATGAAACAAAATGGAAATGATGGAAACAACATAAGCTAAAAAAAACTGAAATGACATACGATGAAAATTATAAAAAGTCAAAACAAAATAAAATTAGGCAAAATCTGTGAAAGACATAGAATGTAGTAAGAAAAAAACTATGATTATATGATTGAGTGATTATTATGGGATATATTTTCTAATTGAACAACATGAAAACATCACAAGAGACAGATATTTTGTGATTTTAATGTCTTCTTCATGGTCAGAAGAAACAAAAAATAAACCTGAAATATAATTAATCAACCAGACTTCTCACTCCATCACCCACTTCCACTTACAAAACTGTCCAAAAAGTCTACGTCCTGAGTTCAACATCCAAACATTTACACCTGCTACTGAGCATGTGCGCAAATAAAAGCAGCGGAAACCTGAGGTCACTTAACACAAGCGGCAAAAAATAAATAAATAAATAAATAATTAGTGTCAAATAGTAAAAGAAAAGGTCTATGTACAGTTAGATTGGGAGCGCTTTGGCCCCGTTTACATGCTGATGCTCATTAGCATAATGACGCTGATGTTGAGAAAATGGCAGTGAAGGAGTTACGAGGTGGAGCCGGTAATTGGATGAGGACTGACCCCTTCATATTTACTGATGTGACGCTGCTAATTCACTTAAATGGCCACATGAGGCCCAGAGTTTAGGTCTAAACACATGCAATTAGTGTTGGTTTTTTTTGGGGTGGGGGGGTGATGACCTTCTTTAAATGTACAGTGTTTACATCTGAACGGACGTATCAGACGGACCAGCTCAGTTTAAAAAAAAAAAAGTTCCTTGTATGTCAGTGTCTGTTCTATGTGAATCAATGTTGAATGTGTTTGGTTGTCAGGTTCTGTTCTATGTTCCAGTTCTGTGGTCTGGATGCACATCAATCTAACTATAGAAGTGGGCGGGACTTTCACTGGAGGAGAACTCAACTCATCCAATCAAAGTCTATATATGACTTCTATCACTGATCAATAGGATATCTGTAACCATTTAAATGTTATAAACCATCAAATATGGACCATTAGAAGGAAAGGCACATTTTTAATATTTCAAAAAATTTGTCAAAAATTCAAAAATCTAAATTTCTCAAAACTGTGAACAAACTTTAAAGACATTGTCCTGAGGAAGATACCTTTAAAAAATTTTGAAATGAATCTGACCAGTAGTTTCAGAGAAGGTTGTTGAAATGTAGACATTGGTGACATTGAGTTTGACCCTTCAAGGTCACTCAAGGTCAAAGGTCATGGACCCAAATGAAAGTCCATATACGACTTCCCATCATGATCAATAGGAACTATATTGATATCTCTAACCATTATATGTTATAAATCATCAAAATAAGGACCATTAGAAGTAAAGGCACATTTCTAATATATCAAAAATTCCAAAATTTAAATTTCTCAAAACTGTGACCAAATTTTGCAGACATTGTTCTGAGGAAGCTACATATAAAATTTGAAGTACATCCAACCAGTAGTTTCGTGGGAGAAGATCGCCGTTGAGCTGAAAAATACGTAATCCAATTTTTATGTAGTCCACTGAAAAAAAATCCTGTTTTTTGTGTTTTTTTGCATCAAAAAATATGGTTTGTTTACATTACAAACATGGCAATTAAATGGTTCAATATATGACATATGATTTACTGAACAAAAAAATAAAATTTAAGTTAAAAACAACCAGTATGAAGAAAGTTTTTACATTCCAACAGTGCTGTGCTGATTATGTTGTTTTAAATATACTTTTAAGAAGACAATCTGAGTCGATACTAATGGAATTATATCAACAATGTACAGAGTGATACTTGGGTGTCAGAGCAGTCACGAGGCGTTCAGGTGCATGTTTACGTATGTTTATTCATAACGCGTGGCTGTTATGGACCATTTTAGAGCAGATCGTGCTACATGTAGCTTGGAAGCTACATAAAAAATTTTTTAATGAATCTGACCATTAGTTTTGTGGGAAAACATGTTTGAAGAATTTACTAACAAAGACGATGATGACAGACAGTGTCTATCAGCTGTTGAGCTAAAATGTAAGTAATCCAATTTTTATGGAGTATATTTGGGGGGGAAAATTTTTTTTGGTGTTTTTTGCATCAAAAAATATGGTTTGTTTACATTACAGACATGGCATTTAAAGGGTTCAAAATATGACAATTATTGAATATTGGGTATTTTTTGATTGAATTTTTTTTCTAATTAAAAACAAAACAGTATGGAGAAAAATTTTACACAATAACAGCGCTGTGCTGATTATGTTGTTTAAATATACTTTTAAGAAGACAATCTGAGTCAATACTGATGGAATTATATCACAATGTAAAGAGTGAATACTTGGGGTGTCAGAGCAGTCACGAGGCATTCAGGGTGCATGTTTATGTATGTTTATTCATAACGCGTGGCTGTTACGGACCATTTTAGAGCAGATCGGTGCTACATGTAGCTTGGAAGCTACCTAAAAATTTTTAAAGAATCCACCATTAGTTTTGTGGGAAACGTTTGAAGAATTTACTAACAAAGACAGACACAGCGTCTATCAACTGTTGAGCTACAATATAAAGAACCCAATTTTTATGGAGCATATTGGGGGAAAAAAAAAGTTCTGTGTTTTTTGCGTCAAAAATATTGTTTGTTTATATTACAAGCATGGCATTTAAAAGGTTCAAATATGACAATTATTATTATTATTTTTAAATTAAAACCAAACATTATGAAGACATTTTTCACATTCCAACAGCGCTGTGCTGATTATGCTCTTTTAAATAGACTTTAAGAAGACAATCTGAGTCAGTACTAATGGAATTATATCAACAATGGGCAGAGTGAATACTTGGGTGTCAGAGCAGTCACGAGGCGTTCAGGGTGCATGTTACGTATGTTTATTCATACCGCGTGGCTGTTATGGACCTTTAGAGCAGATCGTGTTACATGTAGCTCGGTGAGCGGGCCCTTCACTACGTATTAGCCGACGCCGTCACACCGGTACATTTATGTATACAAAATACGAGCAGGCTAATTGAATATTCACTGTGAACATATTCCCTGCATAACCTGACTCCCCGCTTCTAGGTTCTTAAATATTCAAATGGGTGGGAGGGGAGGAGAGGAGGGGTGCATTAGAATATATTACTGCATGTATGTGTGATCACCCCGCCCCCCACCCCCTCCTCTATAATGTCTGTCAGGAGGTGAGGAGGAGGAGGAGGAGGAGGAGGAGGAGGGCAAAGTGCAACGCGACCAGATCCAGCCTCGGCAAAGCTGGACGTTAACAATAATGTAATTTAATTAAAGCCCAGATCCCAGCGGTCCTCGCCAAACGACCAGGCTTTGATTTTAATAGGTGATGAAGAAAAAGCTCGGCGCACGGCGGCACGGCCACCGCTACGACCAGTCTGAGGGTTCTGGGAAAAAAAGGCACCGGCAGGACATCAGTTCAGATTGTATCAGGGGCTGAAGGAGAGGAGGAAGAGGAGTAGGAGGAGGAGGAGGAGGAAGGGAGGAGGAGGAAGGGGTGCAGGTACCAGCCCCGGCCACCCAAATACAACAACAGCATCAGCTAATGGAGAGGAAACATGGAAGGGGGGGGGGGTGGGATGGAGGGACAGGGGGCCCAAAAACAACAACAAGCGCCCCCTTTAAAAAAAAAAAAAAAAAAGGATTGAATGTGAAGATACTCGTGTCGCAGAATGTGCTCAAAGTGGATTTGACCGCAGAATGAGATTTAAAAGGGACGAGAAAAACAGGAGCTAATCCACCAGAGATCAGAGGCACATTCTACACGTACACACAAAACCATATTAAATCTGACCAAAGACTCAAATATGGAACAAACAGCTTGTTGTTTCTGTTTTTTTTTTTTTATTTGTCCAGGATTCATTCAAACTGTTTATAAGATGCATCACCTTAAACTGAACAAAAAAAAAAAAAACAGCTTTAATTCAGGTCTGAACAAGATGCAAACAAATCATACTGTGATATTTCTGCTGAAAAACATAAACTACTGTAGATAGTGTGGTTCTATTAAATCTGGATAAACTGTAAAGTAAAGCATCAGAACATTTTAACTCAATGCAATTTAATAAAAAAAAAAAAAAAAAAAAAAAAAAATCCCAGCTCCTGCTGGATCTCCCACTTGTTCATATTGTGATTTCATGTCCATTTATTGTCCTTTTACATTTTCATTATGATGCTACATTCTCGGTTTTCTCGGCCAAAAAATGCACAAACTGATATATAAAAATACATGTGTGCATGCATTATTCAGAATCAGATGCTGCACATGACTGTTAGGTTAACAGATTAACATGTCTGTTAATCATTTAAAAAAAAAAAAAAGAATCTGTCACCACTTAAAAGAATTCCTTAATCTCATGATGATACAATTCTTTTTTGTTTTATTTATGGTTTTTAATCTTGCATTGTTTTACGTTTCAGTCCTCTTTTATTCCCTATACCGGTCTGCTTTTACAATAAGGTATTTTATTACTTAATTTTATATGTTGTAAAGCATTTAGTAACACTGGTTAAGATAAGTGAGGCACAGATAGAGGTTTATATTCTTATTATTCTAGTATTATCATTATTATTATTAGGTTCAGGTTCCTTTATTATCCATAGGTGAATTAGGTGCTAATTCAGTTTGACACAAGAATACAGAAAATAAAAGTAAGTAAAATATTTATACAAGAACCAAATAATAATAATAAGTAATTATATATAATTAAGAATTATTATTATTAGCATTACTAGTCGTGGTATATTCATTTATTTAACGCATTGTGATGAATTATGTCACAGTTTATGCTTTTAGGGAATAAAAGTCATACAAAGAACTGAAGATCTAAGGCACGGGTGTCAAACATATGGCACGTGGGCCAAAAACAGCCCAATCCAATCTAATCTGACCCATGGGATGAATTTGTGAAATGCAAAAATTCCACTGAAGATATGATCATTTTAGTTCAATCTGATCTGAAGGTGGGTCAGAGCAGTAAAATACTAAATGCTAATCAGAATACCTATAAATACTGACAATTTCATATTTTTCTTTTGTTTTAGTGTAAAAACTAAAGCAAAGTTATATGGAAAAATTTACAACTGTGAATAATCTGAACAAATATGAAGAAAACTAAATGTCTTATGAGAAGTAAGTGCAATTTACCAATAGTCTGCCTGTTCGTTATAATGTACATGTGTAAATGATAAACTGAGGCATAATATTGTTAAAATTGCAGTTATTTTTCTAATAAATGTCATTTTGTTCATGATTGTTCATGTTATTCACATTTTTAAAGGATAGTTTGTAGATGTAAACATTGTCATCATGTAATTTAACTTTTTTTCACTCTGAAACATAGAGAAAAGTCTGGAGTTGACATTATTATATAGTATTCTGATATTATTTTACTGGTCTGATCCACTTCAGATCCTATTGGGCTGCATGTGGACCCTGATCTAGAAGGACTTTGACGTCCCTGGTGTGCGGACGTCTCCTGATTTCCTTCCACAATTAGGCCACTTTCACTTTGACAATTAGCTTCCTCCAGTGTGGGTCGGAAACACACACACAAACACACACAAGGAGTGGGCCCCCTCGGAGGTAATCCTGTTACCCCACCAGGTCCCAGCCTGGACACGGATGAGGACCGTGGGGTGGGTGGGGGGTGGAGGAGTGGGTGGTGGGTGGTGGGGGGGGATTAACATGGCGGTCATTATCAAATTTACAACCAGTCATACAGACATCTGCCCTACTTTTCCTCGGTTAATGTAAAAAGAACTAATCTGGTTAAGAGAGCACTGGGCGCGGCCTGTAAATCGGCGCCATAGTTAAAGCTGTCACTTCTCTTGTGTGGGGGGGTGGAGGTGGGTGGGGGGGCGGCTGAATGGAGCTGTAGCTGGCTACTTGTTAGGGCTACAAGGCTGTCCACTGATAGGACTAATGAGGCCCAGGGCTCGCCGCCGCTGCCACCACCACCACCACCGCCACCACCACCACTGGGAAATGTGCATCCTCCACCCATGAACATAAACCAAAGGAAAGGCTCATGTTGTTTAGGCTCTGCTAAGAAAATGATAAAATAACACTGGTGGTGTTTAGAGTGCAGAGGCTTAAATCAGTGGTGTCAAACAGAACTGGTGACAATTTTACCCCCATATTTTTTTTTTTTTTAACCCCCCCAAGAATTATGTGCATGCTCCAAACCGAAACACATTCTTTTTGATGTAAACATCCAGCGTACTGAATTTAAACCCTGTGCAGATTTTCCGATGAAATAGTTAAAGTTAGGTGATTAATTTCCATTTAATTTCTTCCTGAGACCCAGCAATGCATTTTTGTCCTCGTAGTGGACAAGAGTTTCACAGCTTTACTTTAAAATAAAAAATTACATAACGTCCACAGAAAAGGACATTATATTAAAAAAATAAATAAATAAAAAAATGTATCTGAAAAAACTGTTGCATCATGCTGTTTCCAATTAAGGCAATTATTTAATATAAAATGACGAAAATGTTTACTTACTGGGTGTCAGGAAGATATTAGGATCACTATCACTGTCAACCATTGTGTTAAAGGTGGGGTAGAGATGTTTTCCTGGAGCATTTTGTTTTACTATATTGCTTAAAATCCCCTTCACACCCCGATTACAACTAATTAATCAAATGCTCTAACACACAAAAAAAAAAATTAGTCACCTGTGGAATGGACAGGACTGAAAAAACACCATCCAATCATTTTAACAGTGATATGTCTATCAAACTCAGCTATCATTTGTCCCTCCCCCCCTTTGTGCTTGAATCGTGCAGTTCTCAGAGGTTCGTACAGGAAACGATGCCAGTCACAACTTGGCTATATTAGTTATATAGGATGAAAGCTCACCAGCAAACTGTTTTGTCACTAACATAAATCAGTAGGGAATGTAACATTAGCCAGATAGGTATGAATGGGGCTGTTCTGCCGACAAAAATAACAGTGAAGTGCACAGATTACAGTGTTCAAAGCAGACTGTAGTGGGCTGTTAGTCTGACATCAGTCGGACTAGCCCCAGATTACTGAGAACATGCATCAAAACAAGAAAAGCACTCGGAGAGCGCAGACCTCCACCAAGACAGATCTGCCCCCCTCGATCACCACCAAAATGTAATCATTTCTTCCTTGTGCCAGTATCCACATTTCCTGAAAATTTCATGAAAATCTGTCCATAACTTTTTGAGTTATCTTGCAAACAAACAAACAAACATGCATGCACACACGCACACAAAGCAAAGTGATCACAGTACCTCCTGGCAGAGGTATAACAAGTGATAAGTCCAACTTCTACACAAATCCACGGGGGGGGGGCAATTGATGCTGTGTAGCACTTGTGAACCCTCGGGAACAGGCATTGCACGTCCAGTACTCTGGAGGTGTGGCTTCAGGGTGTATTTTCAAAATATAGCTTGCTTTATTCAACCGTTTTTCAACCATTTAACAAGGATCTCCGACCCTGCCTTAACTATATTTATCTGGTTAACATTGTTTTTGTCCAATAACAGTGAATTTTTCATTTCATTTATATATTTATTTATTTTCATTTTATTTATTTATTTAGACAGGGACTATGCACAATTATACATTAACCTTAAAAAGGACAGATGTAGTGTGCCTGGTTGTAGCACTAGTGCTAACTTCCACCTGTAGTCCCTGGCAGGCTGATGTTATTATGGATGTATGATTATTACTTTACATGCTGTGTTACTCCAACAGTTACAGTCAGTACCTGTTAACTGTAAATTCCAACATATATGATATAAGATGGATTTGGAGTGGAAGTCTACATCACTGCAGTGGCACATGTCAGCCTACAAGGAGCAGACGGACATGTGGATGGAGTACTGGAGTACTGGAGTACTGGGCAGTATCCCACTGGACTCCACAGAGCACACAAACGGAATACTAAAAACCCAGACAAGAACCATTACTGGAGAGCAACTACTATAGTAATGGTGCTACTATACTACTACTAGTGCTACTACTATAGTAACTATTATACTAATGGTACTACTATACTACTACTAGTGCTAGTACTATAGTAACTATTATACTAATGGTACTACTATACTACTACTAGTGCTAGTACTATAGTAACTATTATACTAATGGCTACTACTATACTACTACTACTACTGCTGCTAGTACTATAGTAACTACTATAGTATGGCTACTACTATACTACTACTACTATACTACTACTACTAGTACTAATAGTAACTACTATAGTAATGGCTACTACTATACTACTACTACTACTGCTAGGACTAAGTAACTATTATAGTAATGGTACTACTATACTACTACTGGTGTTAGTACTATAGTAACTACTATAATGGCCACTACTATACTACTATTACTGCTAGTACTAAAGTAACTATTATAGTAATGGTACTACTATACTATTACTACAACTTCTAGTACTATAGTAACCACCATAATAATGGCTACTACTATACTACTACTACTACTACTACTGTTAGTAGTATAGTAACTACTATAGTAAACACTACTACTATACTACTACTACTACTGCTACTGCCAGTACTATAGTAACTACTATAGTAAACACTACTACTATACTACTACTACTACTGCCAGTACTATAGTAACTACTATAGTAAACACTACTACTATACCACTACTACTGCTAGTACTATAGTAACTACTATAGTAAACACTACTACTATACTACTACTACTACTGCCAGTACTATAGTAACTACTATAGTAAACACTACTACTATACCACTACTACTGCTAGTACTATAGTAACTACTATAGTAAACACTACTACTATACCACTACTACTGCTAGTACTATAGTAACTACTATAGTAAACACTACTACTATACTACTACTACTGCTAGTACTATAGTAACTACTACAGTAAATTTCACTTTAATTGGATATTCAAAACTACAGTTAATGGGGATAAAAATAATACCAGTACGTTGCATACTCTAACAAACTTACCCACGCAGTGCACATGTGCGAAAACACTGGAAGTACAAAAAAGTACATGGGATGAATTTGTGAAAACTTGTTAATGTTCCTCAATTTTCAGCATGTTTTCTTCTTGTTTTTGCTTAATTTGATATTTGTTGGCTTCTGGCTTTTCTTTATTTATATTCATTTGTTCATATTTCTCAAATTTGTGATTTTTTTACAAGTTTTGTTCGTTTTATTCTTGATTTTGTTAACCATTTGTTGTTTTGTTATTTTTTCTCTTAATTGCGTTCATGTTTCTCAATTCTCAAAATTACTAAATAATTTATGTATTTGTAGATTCACTATAATCGGTAGGATGTATGTATGTGTATAAATGATAAACGGAGGCAGAATATTGTTAAAATTACACTTAGTTTTCTTAAGACATTCAGGTCGCTCATGTTACTCACATTTGCAAACCTTCAAACCAAACCTATAAAACACTGACAATTACATATTTTTGTCTTTGTTTTAGCTTAAAAAAAAAACCCAAACCCCCCCCCCCCAAAAAAAATTAAATATATGGAAATATTTACATGCACAAAATGTCTTAAGAGAAGTAAGTGCAATTTTACCAATATTCTGCCTGTTACTAAATGTCTGTTAGTTGTGATGAACATGTGTAAATGATAAACTGAGGCATAATATTGTTAAACTTAGTTATTTTTCATAATAAATTTCATTTTGTTGAGGACTGTTCATGTCATTCCCATTTTTTTAAAGGATATTTTGTAGATGTAAACATTTTCATACTGTAATTTCACTTTTTTCACTCTAAAAATGTAGAGAAATATTTGGAATTGTCATTATTTATAGGTTATTCTGTTGTTTTTTTTCACCGGTCTAACCCACTTGAGCTCATATTTGGGCTGAATGTGGAACCTGAGCTAAAATTAACTCCACAGATCTGGACTAAACCATCCTCACCAGCGTCAGAAACTCCACGGGTCCAGGTCAGATGAGCACACGTCTTTGACTTGGAACAGATTTTTGTGACGTCTAATGCTATAGACAGGTTTCCTCTGGAGTTCCCTGGTGGCTCCAGTCTGATGAAACCCCGCAGGTTTCCTCAAACTGTTAGATTTCACAGTGTCGGCTATTAACCCTGTTGTCCACCTCTCTCTTGAGTAAAACCCACACAACATAAGCAGCTGTGCTCTTTCTCAGCGAACAAAAAAAAAAAAAGAAGACACACATACACGAACACAGACGATTAAAAAAAACAAAACAAAAAACACTACATCGTCCCCGTGGAGATAAATGCGATAGTGATGGTCAGGGTGAAACGTCAAGCATGAGTAACGTCTGATGTTACGTGGAGCTTTGTTTTTCCATCAGCCGCGTCTCTTACCCCCCCCGCACCCCCAACCCTTCATTATTTGTGACGATCTGGTTTAATTCCAATTACCCTTGTTAATTAGGAAATCTCATGCTCTCTGATCTAGGGCTTCGTTTCAACTTAATGTCATTTGCCAGGTTTGTTTACTTTTGATTAAAAGCCTTTTATTGTGAAATTAAGTATTACATTGGCTTCAACGGGCTATTACGTGTGTGACGGCAAACATCTGGGTGATGTCAGCATGTATAAGCTGTTTAATGTGAATTATGTGCAGGAAGTTCATGCAAAATCCTCCGTTCTTGCAACAACAATGGAATATTTATTCACACAAAAATGCACTATTTTATGGACTTTTCATAGACATACATACTGTTTCATAGATTTACACACTGTTAATACCTGTTAACCCCTTAAGCACCAAAGTTGCAATATAGCCACAAGCAACACAACTGAATGAAACAGACAGCTTTTTGAAATCTGAATATTACAATTTAACCTTTTTGAAAAAACTCTGACGCCCTAAAGGGTGTTTATCTTGTGTTTATTCATATTTTGTGTTTATCTTTACTTTATTCTACTTTACTTCTTCTTATTTTACTTTTTGTCAAATTTTAGATTGTATTTTCTTGTTGTACTTTTTAGTTTTTGTAATTTTACATTCGCTCTATTCTTATTTTCTGATGTATCGTTTTTTTTAAATTCATACTGGTTTGCACTGACTGGAATACCACACACAATGACAGTAAAGTCTATTCTCGTCTATTGTATTCTATTCTGTTCTGGTTTATTCTATTCTACTATACTCGACTCTATTTTAAAGTATTCTATCACACTCTATTCTATTTCATTCTAGTATACTCAGTTCTGTTCTATTTCTGTTCTGTTCTATTCTACACTATTCTGTCCTATTCTATTGTATTGTGATTTATTCTACTCTATTCTTTTCTAATGTATTCTATTATACTATATTCTATTTTAAACTATTCTATTACACTCTAGTCTTTGATTCTGATTTATTCTACTCTGCTCTATTCTATTCTATTTCTATTCTATTCTATTCTGGATGTTGTCTATTCTATTAAACTCTATTCTATTTTAACACTGTTCTGTTCTATTCTACACTCTTCTGTTCCACTCTATTCCACTCATATTCTATTTACTCTATTCTATTGTATTCTATTTTAAACTATTCAGCTCCTATTCTATATACTCTATTCTATTCTTTTCTATTGTACTTTATTCTATTATACTCTATTCTATTCTATTCTACTCCTATTATATTCTCTTCTATTATACTCTGTTCTGTCCTATTTCTATTCTACCCCTGTTCTATTCTATTATACTATATTCTATAATTTTCGTTTTCTATCTATTCTACTCTATTCTGTTCTACTCTGTTCTATTCTATTCTAACTCTATCTATTCTACTCTACTCTATTCTAACGCTCCTCTATTCTGTTTCTATTCTACTCTGTTCTATTATACTACATTCTATCATTTCTTTTTCTACTCTACTCTATTCTATTCTATCTATTATACTATATTCCATCATTTCTTTTCTATTTTATTCTATTCTACTCTACTCTATTCTACTCTGTTCTATTCCCTTCCATTCTATTCATTAGTGCTGCCGTCTCCTCTTCTTTTGCTCTTGTATTAACCGTCGTTACCATAGCGTCTTATTCAGATATTTAGGTATAAATTATTTCTTCCACCGGCTGACGTTGGACCACATGTGAGCCTTGGAGGATGTGTCATCTTCTGGCTTCTTTCAGGCATTATTTTAACGGTGAACAATGCAGTTTGACGGCTTTTATTAGTTTCAGGAAAGATGTTCCCACCATATTCCGGGTGGCATTGTAATGAGGGAAGATAAAAGTGTGAAACCATGAGTATGTGTACATCTGTTTACGTTGTTGTTTTTATTTTTTTCTTTTCTAAACAACACCAAGCAATGCCTGCTTTACATACTGACATCAGCTGACAAAAGAAGCTGCTAACCTGCATCCTTTGAGTGTGCGTTAAGGCTGAATAAACAGTCTGTTGGAGGAGTTTTTACCGCTCACTTAAGTGAAACTACTGCGTATCATGATCCTCACATCCACAGCTTTTCCACGTCTTGTTTTATCTCCCGTAAATGGGTCATTGTGCGTCTCCCAGGCCATAATGGGGATGCTTGATTTCCTGTGAGGCAGCTACTTCCTCTTTGGACCATTCCAAATGACCGGCCTGCCGTGCACATACTGATGCACCAGTGCAACCAGTAGCACCAGTTCACTATGATCCAACGCAGAAGCATCGTCATAGCATTGGAGAATGCATTAATATACAATGTATATTATATTATATTATATTATATGATTATAACTGATGTATTATAATGTGTAGTATTATACAATGTAAACAGAATTATTTTATAATGTTATTATATCATTGTATATTGTATTAATATGTAGTGTATTATTAGACAATGTATATAATGTATGGTAAATTACATGATATGGAAAATGTATTATAATATGCAATGTATAATCCAGGGTAATATATAATATGTGGAGCAATGGAGAGCTTTAAGAATGCTGCTATGAAATGGACAGTTTGTTTTTAATATGTGCAGTTATTTTGTGGAGCTGCCATGGGACTGTGTGGTCAGTAGAAAAGATGTTGGTAAAGGGGTGGGAGTATACACGTCACACTTCATCCCGCTCCTTTTCAAATATGCTTTTTCCCGCTATGTTTTTTCTTTGTTGTTTTTGTTTTACATGTTGATACTCAAAATAAGCAAACAAATCGGCCACTTTCTGTTTGTTTCTATGTGGAGCCCTGCTGCACCTATGAAACTATTCACCTTTTGGATGTTTTCCCCTTTTTATTGCTATAAAAAATCAGAATCGTGGGCAATATAATTGAGCTTTTTGGACAATAATTCTAAAAAAAAAACAAAAAAAAACAAAACACTTAATGCCAATAAGAAACACATTTCAATACAGTTACGTCAAATAATAAGTAAATTAAAAAAACCCCACTTAATCTGTCATTCTTAAGTAATTTCAACTTTTTTGCATGCAGAATATTTAACCCATAAAGGCCAAGTGACACTTCTGTGGCAGTTCCCAAATGATTTTTTTCTCTCCATTTATTCTTTCTGAAGTGATTTATCACCATTTAGCATAATATATCCCCTGTATTTTTCCTTTTTTTTCAGTGAAAATCATTTATTTCCTGTATCTATTCACTGATTATGGTGATGCTGATAAAAGCTCAGGTTGAGTTGAGGGTTTATTATACCAAAAACAGAGAAAACTGAATAAAAAATGACTTTTCATCAACTACAGAGCCTCTGAACGTCCAAATGGGTCATATCTGATGACCATGAAAGATGAACAACTGTATTTTACACCAGTTATTTACATATTTACGTATTGGATAGGATTAATGGATCAACAGAGATTAAACAGTTAGATCAGTAGATGCTTTTCGTCGCCGGTGGCTGTTTGGGTTTTTATGGGTTAAGAATGTGATGCTATATAGTTTGTATTATGGATCATGTGCATATGCAGCATTATCATCACTTTTTCCCCTGTAAATCCAGTGTTTTTCTGTTCTTATTAGGTGCATCAGCTCCACTCAGAAACAGAACTAGTATGAAAATAGGTGAGAGAAAACCTAAAACACATTTTTTTTAAATTAATTTATTTATGTATGTATTTGGTTTTTACCCTTTCTTGAATATTTTGAATGCATCTGCACCAAAAGGGTCCCTATTGCTGTCCTGATTCATATTCTAAGATGGTATGAAGCATATTCAGCCACAAAAGTCCAAGTACAGAGGGTTGTTACTATGGAAATTATACAGCATATTGCATTAGTCTGAACTGACAAGGCGTCAGAAGTTTACAGACAGGTGGTTTTACATGTAGCTGCAAGTTGAAGCTCATCTCGTCGTGAAACTTAGTCTGAACCACAATTCGGTCATCATTTTCATTTGTGTCGACTGTGGTTTTAAATGAATGGAGATAAATGGCAGCAGGAGGCCAATTTACTGTTTTAATGTGATTTTAAGCTTTTCACTAACACTTATGACAATCAAAACCAGGGAAACAAGTCTAAAAAAGTGTTATGTATAGTAAGGAAAGAATAATATGAAGCAATGATGGAAAATTGTTGCATCAAGGTCCTTTAAGACTGCATTTCCCATAAACCATTTCACTTCTTGCTTCATACATTGATGATTCAATCAAAGCTTTTCTCTGCGACCTGTCTGAAAACATACTGTTTTCATTTCTGTCTACTGTGGCTTTAAATTAGTGGAGATAAATGGCTGCTGGATGCCAAATATTCTGTGTTAATGTAGTTTTTACTAACACATACTAAAGTAAAAATCCATTGCCACTAATTTAGAAAAAAGTACTATGTAAAGTAAGGAAAGAAAAATATGAAGTGGTGATGAAAAATTGTAGCATCAAGGTCCTTTAAGACTACATTTCCCATAAACCCTTTCACTTCTTGCTTCATTCAATATGAATCAATCAAAGCTTTTCTCTGTGGCCTGTCTGAAAACATACTGTTTTCATTTCTGTCTACTGTGGCTTTAAATTAATCAAAATAAATTGCTGCTGGATGCCAAATATTCTGTTTTAATGTCAATTTTTAGTTTTTACTAACACATATTAAGGTAAAATCCAGCGACACTAATCTAGAAAGTAGTATTATGTATAGTGAGGAAAGAAAAATATGATATAATGATGGAAAATTGTGGCATCAAGGTCCTTTAAAACTACATTTCCCATAAACCCTTTCACTTTAATGGAAATAAATAGTTGCTGGATTTATTATGTTTCAATGTAATTTTAAGTTTTTACTAACACATTTGACTATTAAATACAGCGACACCTGCCTAAAAAATATGTATAGTAAAATTAAACCAAAAAAAGTTCCTTTAAGACTACATTTCCCATAAACCCTTTCACTTAACTTAATGGAAATAAATAGCTGCTGGATTTATTATGTTTTAATGTAATTTTAAGTTTCTACTAACACATATGACTATTAAATACAGCAACACCTGCCTAAAAAAAATAACATGTGTAGTAAATGAAGCAAAAAAAATTCCTTTAAGACTACATTTCCCATAAACCCTTTCATCTCTTGCTTCATTCATGATGAATCAATCAAAGCTTTTCTCTGTAAACCTGTCTGAAAACATACTGTTTTCATTTCTGTCTACTGTGGCTTTAAATTAGTGGAGATAAATGGCTGCTGGATGCCAAATACTCTGTTTTAATGTAGTTTATACTAACACATATTAAAGTAAAATCCACTGACACTAATCTAGAAAAAAATACTATGTAAAGTAAGGAAAGAAAAATATGAAGCGGTGATGAAAAATTGTCGCATCACGGTCCTTTAAGACTACATTTCCGACAAACCCTTTCACTTAATGGAAATAAACAGTTGCTGGATTTATTATGTTTTAATGTAATTTTAAGTTTTTACTAACACATTTGACTATTAAATACAGTGACACCTGCCTAAAAAAATAATATTTATAGTAAATGAAGCAAAAAAAAAAAAAATCCTTTAAGACTACATTTCCCATAAACCCTTTCACTTTAATGGAAATAAATAGCTGCTGATTTATTATGTTTTAATGTAATTTTAAGTTTTTACTAACACATTTGACAATTAAATACAGTGACACCTGCCTAAAAAAATAATATTTATAGTAAATGAAGCAAAAAAAAAAATTCCTTTAAGACTACATTTCCCATAAACCCTTTCACTTTAATGGAAATAAATAGCTGCTGGATTTATTATGTTTTAATGTAATTTTAAGTTTTTACTAACACATTTGACTATTAAATACAGCAACACCTGCCTAAAAAAATAACATGTATAGTAAATGAAGCAAAAAAAAAAATTTCCTTTCAGACTACATTTCCCATAAGCCCTTTCACTTCTTGCTTCATTCATGATGAATCAATCAAAGCTTTTCTCTGTGGCCTGTCTGAAAACATATTGGACATGATTTTTTTTTTTTTTTTTCGTTTTTTTTCTCGTTTTTTTGCACCAAATCACTCCTTCCGCCATCTGCCGCTGAGAGAACTCACAAAAACTTGAGCTCCGTTTTGCACTGGAAGAACAAAATGTGACCCGGTGGCTCACAATGTAAAAATGCAGCGTAGAGGCCAGAGACAGGCTGCCAATGCGCTCAGCCACAGTCGTGTTTGTTTACAGTAATTACACTCATGTCTCAAAATCAATGTGGTAATTACTGGTGACTTACTGATGTTAAAATGCTACATGTTGCACCTTCATGCCAGTCAAATATTGAAACTGAAAAGCAAATATCTTGGTCCAATTTCCAGTCTGATGTTTTACTTGGCTCTATTCCATGCAACAATCACCTCGCGGCACCCTCGCTGCATCCTAATTGAGCCCCGAGAAGCCGGCAGGCGCTGCGCCGATCTGCTGAGGACGGGGAATAAATAAATAATAAATAAATAAAGCCATGCATGTATTTCTGTGACCCTCCGAGGACAGCTCTGCCATGCCATGCCATGCCGTGCCATGCCAGAGAAGCAGACTGTCACCTCTACCCTCTGTGGCCTCGGCTTATGTCAGCCTCGTCCGTTTGCATCCACTATGTAGACAAAAGTATGTGGACGCGTTGAATTCAGGTGTTTCTTTTCTAACAGGGGTCCTAGGATTAAACAATAATGTCTAATGTTACAATATAGTTTTATACTGGGATAAATATCATAGCTTATAGTGTATAACTTACAAATAAAGCCACTACAAATATTTATGTGTTTTACTGCAAAAAGTAAATTACAGAATGACAATGTTTACTTTTGCAAATTATCCTCCTAACAAAAAATGTGAAAAATTTCTCAAGAAAAATAAGTGAATTTTAACAATATTCTGCCTCTGTTTATCATTACACATGTATATTACAAATTACAGATCACAGTGGAGCTACAAATACACAAAACAATTAGTATCAGGCATCTGAACTGAAAAATATAACATTAATTTTCTGATCAATACAACTTTACTGTTAATTTCTCTGCAAATTCATCCTGTGGGCCGGATCGGACCTTTTGGAGGGCCGGTTTTGGCCCACGGGCCGTATGTTTGACAGCCCTGATGTAGATAAACTCTGCATTTACTGCCTCCAAATGCCATCATCATGAGTCAGTCCTCTATACACTATATAGACAAAGTATGTGGACGCGTTGAATTCAGGTGTTTCTTTTCTAACAGGGTCTGGGATATAAAACAATAATGTCTAATGTTACAATATAGTTTTATACTGGGATAAATATCATAGCTTATAGGGTAATAACTTAAAAATAAGCCAACTACAAATATTTATGTGTTTTACTGCAAAAAGTAAAATTACAGAATGAAAATGTTTACTTTTGCAAATTATCCTTAAACAAAAAATGTGAACAATTTCTTGAGAAAAATAGGTGAATTTTAACAATATTCTGCCTCGGTTTATCATTTACACATGTACATTATAAATTACAGATCACAGTGGAGCTACAAATACACAAAACTTAGTATCAGGCATCTGGACTGAAAAATATAACATTAATTTTTGATCAATACAACTTTAACTGTTAATTTCTCTGCAAATTCCTCCAGTGGGCCGAATCGGACCCTTTGGAGGGCCGGTTTTGGCCCACGGGCCGTATGTTTGACAGCTCTGATGTAGATAAACTCTGCATTTACTGCCTCCAAATGCCATCGTCACGAGTCAGTCCTCTCTACACTATATAGACAAAGTATGTGGACGCGTTGAATTCAGATGTTGTAAATCAAGATGAATATAGTTCTGGAGGTGCAAATGTTCAGTATATGTTAACTTTTCTTGAATTCATTGCAGATTTTCTCTAAATATGCATTTTTTCTGAGATAAGGAATGAAAGAAAATGTCTGAAAATGTGAAATACACACATTTAGCTGAATTTTATTACACTATATGGACAAAAAGTATGTGGACACGTTGAATTCAGGTGTTTCTTTTCTAACAGAGGTCTGGGATACAAAACAGTGATGACTAATGTTATAGTTTTATATTGGGGATAAATATCATTGCATAATTAGTTTGGTTTAAATTGTTATCTTTGTTTCCAAAATGCCTCAGAGACAGATTTGACTTAATTTCTCTTAACATTGATTTTGTTCTTTTTTATTCATGACTATGATTTTAAATGTTCTTCCTCTAAATTTCTAAAATATTTTTCATTCTCTGACTGTAAATAATAATTTTCTACCACAATTAACCATCTACTTTCTTCACATCTCACAGAGGAAGGAAAATCTCCTGTTAAGCTTTAAGGAAATATTGATGTTTACAAACTGCATGGACAAAAATATTGGGACACATCATGTCTACAGCTGTAAGATGTCCTGTTCATGAGGATATGAGAGAAAAACATAAATATTTCCTTAAAGTTTAATGGGAGACTTTTCTTTTTAGTGAATGTGAGGAAAGTAGATGGTTAGTTGTGGAATAAATTATCATTTACAGTCAAAAATTATTTTAGAAATTTAAGGTAGAACATTTAAAAATCATAGACACGGATAAAAAATAAATAATCAGTGTGCAGAGAAATTAAGTAAAAAACCATCTCTGAGGCATTTGTGGAAGCAAAAAAAAAAAAAAAGGAAATATTGATGTCATCATGACAGGACATCTTTCAGCTGCAGACATGATGTGTCCCAATACTTTTGTCCATATAGTTTATAAACACCAGTTTCCTTGTACAACTATGTTTCCTCTCTATGATGGGACTCTCCATCGCAAGTCGGTTTACTTCCTCTGCTCACAGTCACTTAATTAAACGCTCCCCGGCGCTGTCGACGACGTGCCCGACGGCTGTTAAATGAAGACGCTGCCACCGCCGGCACTGGCAGCACGAGGAAACATAAACCAGCTGAGAGAGAGATGAAGATGAGACGCACAGAGCCTCGGCTAATTCTGCATCTGCAGAGATTTGACTGGAGCTTCAGTGGGAAATCTTTGATGTCATGAAATATGATCCACGTTTTGGCTCATATTTACTCCTGCTCTAATGTTCCCTATTCTTAAATAATAAACTTTGTCATTTTTACTGTGATTTCATCCTTTTGTTGAAACTTCTACTGGATCCTCCTGCCCCTATTTTACTGTATTTATTCTCTTATCTCAGTCATGTGTTTTAAGTCTTATTCCATCTTTATTTTTTGGTATTTTTTTAGGGTTTAAATGAGCATAAATATTTATTTTTCGTTCTCTTTACTTCAGATACAGCAAGAAAATATAGGAAATATGTACACAGCCTTAAAAAACACATTAAAAACTGAACTAAATGTGTTGTAAAGGTAAAGTCTCTATTTAACCCTTTCATGCATAGTGGTCACTACAGTGGACAGCTGTTCAAAGCTGTTCTCTTATATATTTATGGATTTTGTTGTTTCAGGTTCCATATCAGCCAACACAGTGGATTCGCTTATGCATCATCCCATACACGGTAATTCACACCATTACTGTAAATTTGCTGATCTAGATAAACCTGATCTGCAGAAACATGTTTGAGTGTAAAAAAAAAAAAAAAGGCTAATTGTTATTAGACTGTGATAACTATTTGTTTTTTAAACAAAAAGGTTGTTTTTTGTTTTTTTTTCAAATTATCTCCATGGCAGGTATGTTAAAATGTGAAAAAACATCAGATTAGCGGCATTAAAAAAGTTTTTTCATTTCATATTTTCATGCAGTATATCAGTAAATACATGTTTCTTTGCTTCTTCAGCTGAGTGGACATTTTGCAACTCCATGAAAAATAGGCTCATAAGAATTTTGCTTTTTTTTCATGCCTATAAAGAGGAATAAAATCACTCAGGAAAAATATCTTGATTAAGGTTCTTATAATTAATGCATGAAAGGGTTAATGTGACCTCTGACCCCATGACAAAAGCAGCACAAACAATTTGAAACACCTGACATGTTGAATGAAACCTGGGGTAAAATATCAGAAAATTTACGTAATAAATATCATATTGTCTGAACAAAAGGGTTAAGGACATGTTAAGTGCAAAGGCAGGTCACACTAAATACAACTAAATACTAAAATAGCCTTGAATCAGGAAAATGAACAAACACGAAGAATTTAACCAAGAGAATTAAGATAAAATATGAAGAAAAATACAAGGAAAACGAAGAAAATAAGCATTAAATCAACAAAATTATTACAAATAAGTATCAAGAATGTGAACAAAAGTAATTAAATTAAGAAAATGTGCATTAAATCAACTAAATGTCAAAAAAAATTAAAGATTGATTAAGAAAATTAAGAAAATAATGACACTAATACTGCCACTTGACCCTTTGACAAAAAGCAGCACAAATAATTACAAACATCTGACATGTGTTGAATGAAATGGTGTAAAACATTCAAATATTAATGCAATAAATCTGAACAAAAGGGCTAAAGACATGTTAAATGCAAAGAGAAGCTGGTTTATACTTGATATACATCAGATTAGATCTATATACAGAGACAAAAAGCATATGTTTGGACATTAGAACCAAACATGCATTATATATTCATATTATTTCATGTTTTAGTTTTCATTGCATTATCTGTAACCTAAACGTTCATACTTAAGAGTTTAAATTCAGCATCAAGATTTCAGTCTTAAAATTCAAACTAATTAAATACATTTCCATCAACTGGGTTTTTACTTAAATTTACTGTTTGTGAGTTTGAAAGAGAGATTCGGCTTAAACGTCCTAAAAAAAACAAAAAACAACAGTGACAATCTGCTGCTTGCTTCATTAATTACTTTCTAAATAAGTGGGTAATTAAAACACGTGCAGGTTGACTGTAGTTGTCAGGGTACTGCAGCTTTAAATCCTGAAAACCCTCCACTATTGGTTGTTTACAGCATTGGCAGTGAAGCCGTTTACATTCTGTCGACTGATGCACTCACATCACTGCACAAGGGATGAAGAACGTGTAAATAACTCGACAAAGATCAACTATTTGTTCATATTAGCAGTTGGAAATATTGGGAAACTCACCTTATGATATTGCCTTTTAGGCCAAAAATAATTAACCCATTAAGACCCAGTGCTTCTTTTATGGCACTTCTCAATGAATGAACTTTTCTTAAATTATTTATCACCATTTATTATAATATTATCCTCTGCATTTTTTCGGTGAAAATCATGCGTTTTCCTGTATTTAATTCACTGATCATTTAGATGTTCATGGAAGCTCAGATTAATTAGGTCAATATAATTTAGCTTTTTTGACAATAATTCACAAAAAAACATCTTTCTACACTGTAATGTCAAATAATATGTAAATAAATGAGTGCATAATCATCCTTCTTTGAAATCTACTTAATCCCTGTCAGGTTGTGTGTCATCTGTCAAGATTTCTGTCAAATAATTTCAACATTTTTTGCATGCAAAGTATTTAACCCATAAAAACCTAGTGATACTTCTGTGGCAGTTCTCTGTATTTATTCTTCCTGAAGTGATTTATTGTCATTTCTTATAATACTATCTTTTGTATTTTCCATTTTTTTCCTGTGAAAATCAGGTATTTTCTACATTTAATTTACTAATTATGTAGATCAGGGTGTCAAACATGCGGGCCGGGGCCAAATCGGCCCGCCCAAAGGGTTCAATCCGGCCCGTGGGATGAATTTGTGAAATACAAAATTACACTGAAAATATTAACAATTAAGGATGTTAAAATAATTTGGGTCAATTAATTCTCAAGTGGATCAGAACAGTAAAATATTATCATAATAAACTATAAATAATGAAAACTGCAAATTTGTCTCTTTGTTTTAGTGTAAAAAATGTAAAATTACACAAAAATGTTCACATTGACAGACTAGTCTTTTACAAAAAAAATGTGAATATCTGAAATGTCTTAAGAGAAGTATGTGGAATTTTAATTATACTCTCCCTGTTATTTAATGTTGTGTGTATTTGTCGATCCACTGTGATCTCCAAGTTGTGATTCACACGTATAAATGATAAACTAAGGCGTAATATTGTTAACATGGTAACACAGGTTGTTCATATTTGTTCATGTTATGTTCAAGTACATTCGTAGATGTAAACATTTTAATTGCGGAATTTTAAGTGTATTTTTGTGTGCATTGTAGGACTTTGAGCATAATTAAGTCTATTTTTGTGTGTATTGTAGGATATGTAAGCATATTTAAGTGTATTTTTTATTATATGGAATTAACTTTTTTCACTCAAAAGGTTCTTATCCTATTGTTTATATTATTTTACTGGTCCGGCCCACTTTATATCATATTAGGCTGGATGTGGCCCCTGAACTAAAATGAGTTGACACCCCTGATGTAGATGTTCATTAAAGCTCAGGTTAAAGTTGAGGGTTATTATGTAAAAAAACCAAAGAAAGCTGAAAAAAGTGACTTTTAAGCAAAGATATCAAAATAAGCGTCTCCACCTGCTGTCATTGATCCAATTCCACTGGTGAATCAATGTTGTAGAAGATGACGGTGTTTCCATGGTAACTACCAAGCCTCTGAGCATCCAAATGGGTCAAATCTGATGATCATTAAAAGATGAAAAACTGCAATTTTACACCAATTCTTTCCCTGTATTGATAGGACTAGTGGATCAATGGGTATTAAACAGTTTAGATCAGTAGATGGTTTTGGTCTCCAGTGGTTAGTTTGGGTCTTTGTGGGTTAATTAATTAACAGAACCTCTCTTTTAGGAGGATCAGAAACCATCACCATCATTAAAACTCCTCCTTTTCTGATGACAAATGACCTAAACAAATTCCTCCCATGAAAATTCTACAAGTCCCAATATGCTTAAACAATAGCGTGGAGGTTGGTCAGATACAAAGCATTAACCTCCGCAGACACCGGCGTCCTCAGCCCACACATCCGCCTGGCGAGGAACAGATGAGAGCGAGAGGAACAAATGGAAATCCAACTGGAATCCACACCAACTCAGACGCCTGCTCTGCCTTTGGCTTGTTTACCGCCGCGTGAGCTTTCTGTAGGTGGACACGCCGCGTTAATGTATGGTGATGCATCATTCAGCGGACGCTCTGCTTTTAGAAAGACAGCTGCTTTTAGAAAACAAATACCTACAGTGTGAAGGAAGGCGGGTGGGTGGGGGGGGGGGTGATCAGCCAATGAGCGACAAGAAGAAAAAAAAAAAAAAAAAAAAAGGAGATTTCTGAAAAAAAAAAAAAAAAAAATGCAGTCGTTGCTTCAAAAGAGCCCATGACGAGCCCTAGAATAAGGCCAACCTCCTCTCTGGCTGCCACCTTCCTCTACCTGCTGTCCCCAGTCGATCCCCGGCAAAACTTGGCGGCAGATGTTGCCGTGCTAAGTTGGCTCTGAGTGCCTCCCCGACTCCCCGGTCTCACCGACAACACAGTCAAACCACATTAGATCTCTTATTTGTGCCTGGGGCAAGTTCGGCACTGCAGCGGTGTCCACCCCCGCTCTACCTTTGGTGTTGAAGGCCCTCGGGCGCTAAATGTGAGACCACAAAAAAAAAAAAAAAAACTGTTTCACTCTCATTTTCTGTCTCTCTCTTGCATCTGCTGACAATCCAGCAGTCTGGCTCCGGGCGGCAGCACTAAGGGAGGAGGAGGAGGAGGAGGAGGAAGGGGTGAGGAGTGGATGGATGGATGCTTGGCAAAGGAGGGGGAAGGGGAGGGGGGGAGGGGGGTGGCATGGACACCCGGGTCCCCGTGCTGAACAGATGTCTATGACAACCTGCTTCCTTACACCTGTACGAGTCCTTGTACCTCACGGATGCAGCACGCTGAAAAATTCATAACCCTGGAGGTTTCCTGTCCGCCATCAAAGACCACCCCCCACCCCCCCACCTCCCACCTCCTCCCGCCTCCATCCAGGGCTCCTCTCTCCTCTCCACACCAGCGCTGCCCACTCGACCATCCATGCCTCACCTGCCACCGGACACTTCACAGCTCCCGCTTTGATCAGACTGAGTTTACTGGTACAGAGGCTTTTCAGATCCTGCTCTGGAGGTTTAACAAATCCGATCTTCGCTGAAAACCAGGAATGTTCTCCCAGAGAATAGGAAAGAAAGACAAGGACAGTCTTTTTGCAGCTTAAGAACATCTGGCACTCCAGAGTGGAAAGTAAAGAATACAAATAAAACCAGTGTCCCTGTATGTCAGCGACATGTTCTATCAAGAATCAACACCAAGTTGAATGTGTGAGGTTGCCAGGTTCTGTTCTATGTTCCAGTCTGTGGTCTGGATGCAGACCACAGGAAAATCTCCCAATAGAAGTGGGCGGTACTTTCACTGGAGGAGAACTGAACTAATTCAGTCAAAGTCCATATATGACTTCTATCAGTGATCATTAGTAACTATATTGATATCTGTAACCATTTCCATGTTATAAACCATTAAAACGGTGTTTTCAACCTTGGGGTCGGGACCCCACATGGGGTCACCTGGAATTCAAATGGGGTCGCCTGAAATTTATAGTAATTGATTAAAAAAAAAAAAAACCCTCACTAATACAAAATATATGCTGAGTTGAGAAATACAATCACAATCCATAAAAGACATGAAAACATTTTGAGTGTGAAACTGCAGCACTGTGGTTCTGTTTATCTGTCAAATGTTCATTGTGGTCAGTTTCAGATGCTGCAGCTCTTTCATAATTCATAGTTTGAGTTATTGTTTGTTCAGTATTAATTGTCAGTCTTGTAAATCACAGCTGGACTGACTGTACTATCCTGACCAAGGAAAATCAAATTCTGACTTTGTGCAGTAATCTACACCTGGATTTTCTGCCTCCGTCCAGAATAATATACATTATACAGACTAAATGTCATCTAAAATTAATGTTTATTGGTAACATAGTATAGCAAACTATTACATTGATCAAAAACAAATTAATTTTGGCAAAAAGAAGTCTCTGTTTTGAATGTTTGGGGTCACCAGAAATTTGTAATGTTAAAATGGGGTCACGAGACAAAAAAGGTTGGAAACCACTGTATTAAAATATGGACCATTAGAAGGAAAGGCATATTTCAATATTTCAAAAATTCGTCAAAAATGCAAAAATCTAAATTTCTCAAACTGTGAACAAACTTTGTAGATATTGTTCAAAGGAAGATACATAAAAACTTTGACATGAATCCGGCCAGTAGTTTCATCGGAGAAGATGTTTAAAGAAACTGCTAATGAAGACAACGACAAGGACGACAATGAAGTGAAGACGAAGACGACACTGGGACACAGCGCCTTCACAATAGGAGGAAAAAAAAACTCAACAAGGTGATACATTCTCTACAAATGATCCCAGATCATAAACGATGTGCGACTCTGTGGTCCATCTGCTTTTTAAGGGACCCCCGTCTTCGATGGTTGTTCTCATGACCGTCCTTCGTCAACCCTCCTGGCTACAGTCATGACGAAAACCGCAGCGATCTCAACTAATTAAATCAAGTCTATAAATGACTTCTTACCGGTGATCAGTAGGAACTATATTGATATCTGTAACCATTTACATGTTATAAACTATCAAAATATGGGCCATTAGAAGGAAGTCAAATTTGAATACTTCAAAGATTTGTCAAAAATTAAAAAATCTAACTTCTCAAAATTGTGAGCAAACTTTGTAGACATTGTCGGAATGAAGGTACATATAAAATTTGAAATGAATCAAACCTGTAGTTTAGGAGAAGACTGTTGAATGTAGGCATTGATGACCTTGAGTTTGACCCTTCAAGGTCACTCAAGGTCAAAGGTCATGGAGCCAAATGAAAGTCATATATGACTTCCTATCAGTGCTCAATAGGAACTATATTGATATCTGTAACCATTTACATGGTATAAACCATCAAAATACGGACCATTAGAAGTCGAGGCACATTTTAATATTTCAGAAATTCGTCAAAAAATCTAAGTTTCTCAAAACTGTGAACAACTTTGTAGACATTGTCTGAGCTACGCTACATATATAATTTTAAAAGAATCTGACCAGTAGTTTTGTCAAAGATGTTTGAATAAGAAATATGACATTATGACGACAACAACGCTACACTACCGCCGGAAACCACACTTTCATAGTAGCTAATGGGCTATTGACTGGTGAACTGAAAACAAAACTCGACTCCAGTGTAAAGTCGCAGAGACCATCATTTAAGGGCATAACCGTTCCAATGGCGGCCTCAAGTACAATTTTTAGATGGTGCATTTAGTTTCTGCCACTAGAGGTCTCCCAATCAAGGACGATAACAAAACACTGAGTATGATAACGCCATGTAGTCGAACGAACGATGCTTTCAAAAAAACGAAACAGGTGCTTCTGGTGTTCTAAATAGTGCCCAAAACAATCAGCGTTTACCTATTTCATCAAACCACTCATTATTGCATTAAAATTTTAACCATTTTTCTCCTGCAATGACACTTTAACAGCACATATGATGTTCACCTTCAGTCGTGACTGAGTAAAATATGTCTAATTATAAGAACGAGGAACTTTCAACAGGTTTGAGGTTCAGTTCAGACTTTTAAAGGTCATTCAGCCACTCCGACACCACTATATTTCAAAGTCACTGACTGCAGTAGGTTTTGAATGCGTTACCAAACCTCTCAAGTCTTAATAAAAAGGACATTTTAAGGCATAGAATTCAGATTTTGGTTTTATTAAATGCAGTATAAGTTGGGAAATCTATTTGAGTCTTTTGTTTTTAGACGTTTTGATGAAAGCAGCTAAACCTATCTTTCAACTCCAATTTAGAACAGTTTCAACTAAAGTGCCTAGATTATTATCAAACCTAAAACATACAGAAAGATCATCAAATCAAAGTATCAAAGTTAAATGTGTAGCCTAAAACCTTTAAATGTTCATCTTTGTGTTTTGCTGTGATGACTCATGGGAATAACTGGTCATTCATCATAGTCCATGTCCTTTACAGCAATGAGAGGGGGAAAAAAAAAGTTATTCCACTTGAGGCTTTTGCAGCCTGACGTCATCCTGTGAGCCATTAAAAAGGCGTTTTGGTTTCTGTCAAATCTCGTTCTCCATGTTGACGACCATGAGAGCTGGCACGCATACAGGTGTGTTTAGAGGCGCTTAAAATGATGTTAAGCTTAACCCAGAAACACCCAACACTACTTTTGTGGTACTTCCCAAACAATTTTTTCTCCTATATTTAGCCTTTCTTAAGTGAGGTATCAGCATTTGTTGTAAAATTATCTTCTTCATTTTGTACTTTTTCAGTATAAATCATGTATTTTCCCAGAGTTAATTCACTGATCCTGTAGACGTTCATAAAAACTCAGATTTAAGTTGAGGGTTATTATATCAGAAACAGAGAAAACTGAAGAAAAAAAGGACTTTTTCCAGCAAAAAACACCATTAACTGAACATAAACCTAGTGTGTCCATCCACTGTCATTGATCCAACTCCATGGGTTTGACTGGTGAATCAATGTTGTAGAAGATGATGGCGTTTCCACAGTAACTACGGAGCCTCTGAAGGTCCTAATGGGTCATATGTGATGACCAAGAAAAGATGAAAAACTGTATTTTACACCAATTATTTACACTTCATAATAGTTTAGTGGTTCAGAAGTTATTAAACATTTTATATAAGTAGAACGATTTCAGTTGATGGTGGATATTTGGGTCTTTAAGGGTTAAACACATGCATCATCACTAAGAGGCAGAGCAGGAAAGCCACGGTTCTGCTGTGTAAGTTGTGACATAATCATGAACAGGAGCAATAAAACCTCAAAAAGCAGTACTTCTGGGCCTCAAAAGTGATCTACAAATGAGGCTTGAACGCTCGGCTGCCGACTCCCCGAATGCAAACTGATACTAATCTATTCATTCATTTTGAGATTAGGCGTATAACTCGGTCTCTGAAGCAGATGGTGTGGTTTGGTGGATTAATTCCTGCCTTAGAAAGCTAAGAACATTTAAAAACATCTGGTCAACTCGGCCTCGGCGGCGGTTTGTGAGCAGCGTGCTCCGCTAACCGCCGGCGGGGTGTCGGGTTTCACCCCGTTGGTTCGTACGGCCGATGTGCTTCCTCTTCTGTTACGGTTGTGGGGAACAGTAAGGAGTTTGACCATATTAGGGCGTCCATGTCATGTTCCAGCTGTGAGCTGTCGCAGCTGCACACAGTTAAAAAACAACATGATGTGAAAGAGGCGGCAGCGGCTCCTGCTAAAACGCAGATTATTATTCCTACACAGCTGCGACATCATACAGGAATAAAAGAACGAACTCTAACCTCCGCTTACGGAGCTGTGGGAACATTAAAGGGTCAAAAAATAGTCTCAATGTCCCTGTAGGTCAGCGTCATGTTCTATCGAGAATCAATACCGAGTTGAATTTTTGAGGTTGTCAGCTTCTGCCGCATAAATTGATGTATCTAAGGTTACTAGGTTAGGTTATTAAACTATTACCATCATCTTCCTTATATAGATTAGCTTGGTGGATTATGTAAACTAGTGGTTGTCTATAGTAATAAACTACAATAAAACTAAAATATATCAATAAATTAGATTCAAGAGAACAATGAAATGCAAGAAGTGGCCAAGACTAAAAACAAAACCAATGTCTCTGTATGTCAGCGTCATGTTCTATCAAGAATCAATAGAAACTTGAATGTGTGAGGTTGTCAGGTTCTGTTCTATGCTCCAGTCACGTGGTCTGGATGCAGGAGATCAATCTAACTATAGAAGTGGGCGGGACTTTCACTGGAGGAGAACTCAACTAATTCATTCAAAGTCCATAAATGACTTCTATCACTGATCAATAGGAACTAGACTGATATCTGGAACCATTTGCATGTTATAAACCATCAAAATATGGACCATTAGAAGGAAAGGAACATTTTTAACATTTCAGAAATTCGAAAATTTTGAAAATCAAAATTTCTCAAAACTGCGAACAAACTTTGCAACGTTGTCCCAAAGAAGATGAATCTAAAATTTGAAATGATTCCGACCATTAATTTCAGAAAGCAGATTGTTGAAATCTAGACACTGGGGACCTTGAGTTGACCCTTCAAGGTCACTCAAGGTCAAAGGTCATGGGCTTCAAACGAAAGTCCATATGAGACTTCCTATCAGTGATCATTAGGAACGATATTGATATCTGTAACTATTTACAAGTTATAAACCATCAAAATATGGACCATTAGAAGTAAAGGTACATTTTTAACATTTTAGAAATTCGTAAAAAAAAAAAAAAAATCATAATTTCTCAAAAGTGTAAACAAAATTTGGAGACATTGTCCCAAAGGAAGACACATACATTTGAAATGAGTCCCGAAAGCAGTTTCAGACAAGATTGTTGAAATGTAGACATTGGTGACCTTGAGTTTGACCCTTCAAGGTCACTCAAGGTCAAAGGTCATGGACACAAATGAAAGTCCATGTATGACTTCTATCAGCGCTCAGTAGTAACTCTACTGATATCTGTAACCATTTACAGTTATAAACCAACAACATATGGACCATTATAAGTAGAGGCACATTTTAACATTTCAGAAATTCATAAAAATTTCAAAAATCAAAATTTCTCAAAACTGTGAACAAAGTTTGTAGACAATTATCCCAAGAAAGATTGAAGAATTGAAGAAATTGTTTACGAATACGGCGACTACAACGCCTTCACAATAATAATAATCGGTTGATGAGATAAAAAAGAAGAGGACTACCAAGGCTGCTGACGGATGCAAGATATCATCTATTTATATCAGTGTGATGACCACGCATGATGTTTGAGTCACTCCCTTCAGGCTGTGCAACTTCCAACTCAACACTGTGACACTCACTTACTGTATCCCACACACAGGACGCTACAGGAAAACACACACTTCCCTGTTTAGGTCAAACTACTGCCACAGTTTTACAACAAGTTTAGGAAATAAACTGTCATCAGGACAACTTCTGTTTGTATCAGCGCCGACCGGACGGAACTACCTTGTCTGCCGAGGTGGGACGCATGAGGGAGACTCGGTCATACTGTCGCCGAAGCAGAGCCCACAAAGCATCGAGACGACCCTGAAAAATACAGTAAAACAGTTCAGCAAAAGGACGTCACACAGCTGCATGCTCATTTTACACTGCATGAAGGAATAGTAAAATAAAAGAAACACACAGGGAGAAAAAAAAAAGCAGCTACTTCTAAAAAATATCAAGCATGGAAGTTCATTTGAGGCTATGAAAGTAGCACCATCTGGGGTTAAATGTCTACCAAAAGGTGTCTTAGTGTTTATTTAGATTTTATCTGATCAACCTGAACTTCATTTATAGAAAACAGGACCAATGTCTCTGCATGTCAGTGTCATGTTCTATCAAGAATCAAAACCCAGTTGAATATGAGAGGTTGTCAGGTTCTGTGGTCTGAAGTCCGTATACGACTTCCTATCAGGATGCTTCTGGTTTATTTTGGTACCTGGCGCTTTTCCAGCTTTTAGACCCAATAATAAAAGGTAAATGCAGACATATTTCCCCCCAGCAGGGACCTAATGATGACCTCAGATAAATGCAAAAAAAAATTATATTATTACTCTGAGCCATCCCATAATTAATGATTTTTTTAAAAAATAGTGGGGCCAAAAGTAGGACCCAAACTGGGACAGTAAACGGTACCTAGGTGTCAGTGCATTAGATGTGAAAACATGTCTGTAAATGGTCTTATACAGACTACAAATAAAGACACTGTGTTAAATGAGTCGATCCTAGTGGTTATTCCTATTTGCAAATGTGGGTTTTTCATGAATCTCAGTCTAATTCCAGGTTTGGTGTGGAACCCATCGTGTCCACTGGTGTTACACACGGAACCTGGACATTTAAACACAAATAAACTGTGAGTGATTTTGCAACAGCGGTCATTTTGTGAAACATTCAGCCTTGGATAATTAGTTCAATTCCCAAAATGTACCTGTGAGAGAATAAAAAGATATGAAAAGAAATAGTGCGTAACTGCCATGTACTTTTTATCGTGGTACATGTGGATTTTTGTATAAAAAATAATATAAAAAAGGTGTTTTATCTGAAAAATAGCTTTTCTTTATCTCAGTAAGTATTTATTTTTAAAATAGACCCAAAGTGCTTCCAAACTTGCGTCATAACATTAGTCTACATCTGGTTTGAATTTTTAGCCCCTGTCCTGTTTTTAGGACCAGTTTCAGAGAAGAACCCATCAGTGATCAACAGAAACTATAGTGATACCTGTAACCATTTACATGTTAAGACGATCAAAATATGGACCATTATAAGTAAAGGCACATTTTTAATATTTCAAAAATACATCAAAAATTCTAAAATCTAAATTTCTCAGAGGATGAATATTTTCTTTCTTTAAAGGTTAAAGAATTTTGACTTTGCTTAATGAAAGTATTTCGGATTTTTTCACGGGATCCGGTTATACTGGTCTACAAGTCAAATGCTTCCAGAATAAAAGTAGTCACATTTTCCCACGTGTGAGTCACTGATAAAGAAAAATCCAGTCCTAAATGCTGCTGCTGAAGTTTCACAGATACAGTCTTGGGTCAAAATGTGAAATTGGAGAATTAACCCGAGAATGGGTTTGAACTCCAAGGATATTACTGCCAGAGCTACTTCAAAACATTGTCTGCACTTGACAATACATTCACTTTACAAGTTCTATCAGTGGAACATTTATAAATCTATTGGATAAATGTACATAAACAAACATATATGTGGAATAACACTTTATCATATCCTCCTGAGACCCAGTAAGTAAGTAAGTATTTTCACCATTTTCTATCAAATAATTGCCCTGGGAAAAAGACAAATCCAGGCACTCACTTGGTTGGAAAATTTAGAAATTGTAAAAAGCCTTAATTTCATGAGGGACTGTAGATTAATTCATTGTGGCTGGAGTTAAAAACACACCAACATGTGTCAGCATGCACCTTCTTCAGGGTGTTACAAAGAAAGAGGAAGACACTCATTTATACTGATGGACTGCAGGTGTGGCAGCCAGTGAGACAACAGCAAAAAAGTTTTTCAGGCACTAAGTGGAAGGAAGTAGCCATTCTCTGTGTAATTAGAGGACAGAATATGTACAAAAAAGGGAAAATAAACGATACATAAAAAATAAATAAATTAATACATCATAAAACAAATATATAAATACAAATAATCAAAAATAAAATAAAAACAAAAATATTATAAGATGAGATAAAAGAAAAATGAAAAATACAAAAATTAATAAGATGAAAAAAATGTAAAATTAAAAAATGAAACAACACTAGAGTTCGACTTTGAGGAAATAATTTTGAACTCATAAATAACATGATAAATAATTGCCTTAATTAGAAACAGCATGATGCACAGTTTTTTCATATATATGAAAACATCTTAATTTATATAAATATCTTTTTCAATGGAGATTTTCATTTATTTATTTATTTATTTTTCCTTGTTTTTTAAAGTAAAGCTGTGAAACTCTTGTCCACTACAGAGGACAAAAATTGCATTGCTGGTCTCAGGAGACATACCTTAAAAACATCAATCCAAAAAGCACTTTTGTCATTTGTTTTCAAATTAATCTTATTAAAATACGTAACATTTAGCATATTATCTCTAAATTTCTAAATAAATAAATAAATTGTAGACCAGTGTTAGTAGTACAGAAGCAACTCCCATTTTCTGTGCAGTAAAATTGCTGTTTTTGCTCCAGGAGTGCTGGTGGGTATGAAGACAAAGACCGCAGCAGCTTCAGTTCAGTGTCAAAAAAAGGTACAGAGCTGAAAATACTGTAAATGTATCTACTCATACTGACTGTTTAGATGTCTTATTTAGTTACATAAGGTATGAACATCAGGAAAAAAGTGGAAAACTGTCTGATTATCTGTATACCTTGATGGGGGTGTACCACTTGTTCTCTGCCTGCGGAGGTGGGGGCCGCTTTGGGAGGGGGGGCGTTTGATCATCGGCTCCTCTACTTCTTCAGGTATGGACCACGATGGCGTTCTTAGCTTTCTCCAGCCGGGCCCCCTCCTCAGTCGAGCCTTTTTCTCCCCAACGCACCTGCACAAATAAAAACAAAGACACATTTGTTATATATAGTCAACCCTGACATCAACAAAACACAACATTCCCTCTTGAACAGTCAGTTTTAGGAAATGTAAACCTGTTACTGTCAACTAAAATACACAAAAATATGCTACATTCGGGAAATCTGCAAGTTTGATGAAGCCAAATTTCGGACTTTTTAAGACGTTCCATTTCCATTTGTCCATGAACGCCTCATCCTCCATCCATCAATGAACTGTAGGAGGCTCCACTCATTCACATCTCCATTAAAATAATCAACACTAATTACAACATTGGACTAATTCTATATAAAGATTTACAAAGAAATATAGGTTTTATAATTTATTGTGTCTGGGGGATTTTAAGACCTTTGAGCGTCAGGTTTAAGGGTTAATTATCAATTTTATGGATAATTAATGTCTAAATTTTGAACAATCACATTTGTTTATATATATTTAAGAAAAGAAAAATAATATATGATGCATTTTAGGTACAATGTCTTGAATTGTTTTCTTAGTTTAACCAACTGAATCCCCTCCCTCCCACCCTTCCACCCTTCCCACATACATACATACATACATACATACTACATACATACATACATACAAACTACCTCTAAACATGGGGCAAAACAAAAACAAAACAAAACATAAATAATAAATACATACATACGTAAACGATCACATTTTAGGATCTGTGGACACCCTTTTTTTTTTTTTTTTTTAAATTTTGGGGTGGAGGGGGTATTAATGCTCAAATCCTGGTGTATGTTTCTCTAAAACAAGATAAGCGTGTCTAAATCTGACAATGATGGTTAAAAATGCTGAACCTGTAGCATTTGTAGCATTTTTGATACTTTTCATGCATGTATAGAAGCCCTCTTGGTTAACATTAAGCGACATTGTATGATTGTCGTGTACCAAGTGAAAACTCTAATAAAAACTTGAATTATAAAAAAAAAAAAAAAAAAATGCTGAACCTGCCTGTATGAAATCAAATGAAACTCTTTCATAACAAGATATAATGGACACTATATTGTGTTTGTATGTGTTTAGTGCTTTATTTCAGTGTAATTCAGTGTTTGTTCTGTAGTTCTTTGTTGTTGTTTTTTTGTTACAGTTCAGGTTTCTGTTATAGATTACCACAGAGGCTAATGTACAGTGTTTATATACAGGTTTGATGTGGATAATTACTGTCATTTTTGTGAGACCTGCAGCTAACATCTTCAAATAGTCTGATCAAACACCATCCAAAGACCAGAGATGTAATTAACATGATGCAAACACAGAAGGAGAACTACAAAGTAATTTTAACAGACGAATACATCAGATGATATAGATCCATATGTACAGTGCACATTAAAAAGCACATTTGTAGGTAACATCATGTGCTATTGTGTGTGTGTGTGTGTGTGTGTGTGTGTGTGTGTGTGTGTGTGTGTGTGAGTGCATCGTGTGTGTGTGTTGGATAAGCTGTCCTGATTTTTAATTGAATTCATCACATCTGTTGCAATGAGGAGATAAAACTAAAAAAAAAAAACAAAAAAAAAAAACCCCTGCACCGGCCGTCACATGAATAGGGCGAGGTGATTAATTAGCGACACAGTTTTCAAGCTGTACGTTAAGCCGTGACAATATAGAACAGCTTTTCAAAATCATCTCTGGGATCCAACCCTGGCCTTCTGCATCACCAAGAAAAGAGGCGGATGCATGAATAAAAGATACGCCGTCACCTCGGCCGTTTGAAACGTCAGCAGCGCCAAAGCGGTGGAGGTGGAGGTGGGTTTTTTTTTCTCAGCGTGGCGTCTAAATGCGGATGCAGAGGAGACGACAGGTTGATCTTAACAAGCACCTCGGTTTCCATCTGCGGGGAAACGCCGCCTCAGAAGTGGAGACGAGCCTGTCGGTGACAATCAACCTGCACGCAGAGAAGACGGCGGCGGGTAACCAGGCCCGCTGCACGCCAACACCCGTGGGAGAAAAGGTAAAGAGGAGGGAGGTCCCGAGGATGCTGGAAATCCCTGTAACACCACCAACTTCCTCGGGGCTGAGAAACAACAGGGGGTAAAGAGAGGAAGAGTGAAAGAGGAGGAGGAGGGGGGGGGGGGGTGGCCTTTAAACCTGGATTCCCTTCGGAGGAGGCGGATAACAAACGCAGTGCTGAGGTGTAGGTGTAGGTGGTGGGGGTGGGGGTTGGATATGTCAAGTTGACAGCAGCACTCAATCCTTCATCCTGGAAAATGACTTGATCCAATCAGGCCCGGACAGGCCAAGGACGACATGGCAGGGCCTGTCATGTCCCAGTCGTCAGCGGCGGTCATCGGTCTGTTCCTCCTCCTCCCTCCACCACCACCGCCACCGGCTCAACTCCAACTTAGAGCTTCACAGAAAACACCCAGCGTCAGCACTTTCCTCTGAACATGATGCAGATTCACAGACTAACAGCTGTGAAACACACATCACAGACTGATGGGGAGGGGACCCACAACTGGTCCATGTAGTTTGATAGAAATATTATATAAACAAATTTTGTACTTTTCTCTTATATTTCAAAGTCTGTCCTTTTATTTTCTCTGCACTTGGTCGTTGTGTGTTGGTGCTGTTACCTGTGAAATTTCTCCACGGTGGGATAAATATCTTATCTTAGAGAACTGTTTATTGCTGTTCTGTGTTTAACAGCGTGTTTAACCTGTTTAACCCTGACCATATTTTCAGGGCAAAAACGCCTAAACAGACATACCCAAAGTAAATGAAGAATTCCTTCACAGTAATAAGGTTCATATGGATGTTCTTGGTGTCTATGGACATTTACAGACCTCACAGAATCTATTCCCATTGTCTAAAATATTGTATCTGTTACTGTGCCTGAGTAAACTGGAACAACTAAAAGAGAAAATAGAATTTTTATCCTCGCCTGTTTTTTTTCGGCTGGATTGATGATGATATGCATAAATTAATTGTTCGTGTTGGAGATTTTAATAGCGTATATTTCACCCCACAAAGATTAAAAATCATGTTTGAACCTTAACATTTGCACTAAATACACTTTGGATGTACTTTTATTAACATTAGGGTCTAAACTTTGAGCAAAAGTTGAAAAAAACATCCACTGTCCTGATTTATTATATTTTTATAGTAGATGAATATTAATATAGTTTTTTAGCCCTAATATAATTTTTTAGCTAAAGGGGTTAATATGTATAATTGGTGTATATATGTTTAAAGTTTTATATATATGTGTGTGTGTAAGTTGTCATTGGTCCAGGTTCCTCTAGGTTCAACTGGACTTGTTTCCCTTTTCCATTTCATCAGTTCTAATAAAAACACTTAAGTTCATTAGCATATGGCATAACACCTGCACAGACCACTCCCCCCACTGGGTTATAAGTCCACCCCCCCCACACACCCCCAGCTATTGAAGCTACTGAAGAAGTCTCTATGGATGAAATATGTATATATGTATGTATAAATGTATTTGTTTTTGTTTTTTTTTTGGTAGTATTGATCAGTTCTTTCCTGCTACTTTAATTATACTTGCATGGACCAAGAGTCACACACACAAATGTCCCCAGGGGCTAAACCCTTTGAGTGCTGAACAAACCTTGGGCCGTATGCTTGACATCCCTGACACAGGAAATGATGACATGATGCGGACATCCACAGTCCTTCGCTTACCAAACTGTAATGTGAAACTAAGCCGAACCAGAATAAATGTATTTACTGCGATAAAGTCTTTAACATTATTGATCGGCCTGATGCTGCAACTCTGACCTCCATCCGTTTGATTCCTCCGGCTCCTCTTCCTCCGTAGTACGAGGCGTCCACGGTCGGCCACTTCTTCTTGGGCAGCGCCTCCGGCTCCTGAAAAGAAACAAAGAAGTAAATATGACATTATCTATAATAGAGATTATAAAGCAACTTTAATTTGTCTGTATAAATAAAACTGGCTCTTCTACTTCTGCACAAACCTGCAGGTCAAAGGTCAAAGGTCATGAAGCCTCTGTTCCTTTTCCTTTTTCCATTGTTCTATTGATTTTACACCAATTAATCACATCTGAACAGGAAACACTAGTGTACAACATTTCCTCAGGAAAACAGCAGTCATGGTTCTACTTTACTACTGTCGCTACTACCATGTACTTAATTATGGGGTTTTGTGTTAAGAGTCAGTATTCAACATTTCTATTCAGATGTCACTTAAGTCTAATTTAATCCATAAAGACCCAGTGCTACTTTTATGGCAGTTTCCAAGTGAATTTCTCCTCGGTTTTAACCTTTCTGAAGTGATTTATCACCATTTATTATAATACTATCCTCTGTATTTTGCATTTTTCAGTGTAAATCAGGTATTTCCTGTATTTAATCCATTGATCATGTAGATGTTCATAAAAACTCAGATTAAAGTTGAGGGTTATTATATCAGAAACAGACAAAACCGAAGACAAAGGGACTTTTTTCAGTCAAATCTCTCATTAACTGAACATAAACTCAGTGTGTCCGTCCACTGTCATTGATCCAACTCCATGGGTTTTACTGGTGAATCAATGTTGTAGAAAATGACAGTGTTTCCATGGTAACTACAGAGCCTCTGAATGTCCAAATGGGTCATATCTGATGACCATGAAAAGATGAAGAACTGTATTTTACACCAATTATTCCATGTATCAATAGGATTAGTGTATCACCAGGTATTAAACAGTTTAGATCAGTAGATGGTTTGTGTTACCGGTGGCTGTTTGGGTCTTTATGAGTTAACCTTTCTGAGTGATTTGTCACAATTTATTATAATAGTAACCTCTGTATTTTGCATTTTTCAGTGAAAAATCAGGTGTATTCCTGTATTTAATCTGTTGATCATGCAGATGTTCATAAAAACTCAGAGTAAAGTTGGGGGTTATTATATTACAAACGGAGAAAACTGATGAAAAAGTGACTTTTTCAGCAAAATCATGTATTGATAGGATTAGTGGAAGAACAGGTATTAAACAGTTTAGATCAGTAGATGGTTTTAGTCACTGGTGGATGTTTGGGTCTTTATGATAATTGATCTTTTCCTTCCTGATACTTTTTATTATATTTGAATGGAACAACTGTAACACAATAATTCCCTTGGGATTAATACACATATTAATATAATAACAATTATAATACTATTAATAAAGCATTCTGATTGTGATTCTAAAAGCATTAATTGTGTTTGGTAATGCTTGGATTCATGTTCCCTGGGTGTTCTGTGGGTTTCTGCTGTAATAATGCCCCTTTGTTTTGGGTGTATTAGTATTTTGTGTGTGTATTCTGGGACCAGGCTGTGGCGTTGGTACTCACAGGTGGTGGAGGACGGGAAGGTGGAGGAGGAGGTGGCGGGTCTTTGATGACCTGGATAAACAGAAAATGCAAAAGAGTGTCAGCAAAAAGTCCGTCAAGGGACGAGCGCAGACACGGTGAAACCTTGTCAGGCTGACGGCGGTGATTCATGACAGGTGACTGAGTCAAACAGAGACGTCGGCGTGCGGCGAGCGGGAGGCGGTGCTGCAGCTCGCGGGCGCTCCGTCACCCCGCTGACTACTGATTACAAGGATTCTGCTTGTAAACCAACATCAGGGCCCCCCGTGCAAAATAAGAAAAGCTCAAAATCAACATTGTTGACAGGGGAGTCTTTGGGGCGAGCGCTGCTGCCCTTTTAGCTCTTAATTAATTGGATGGGGTTCAGTGCTTCCAAGCAATCCTCCCAATCATAAAGTCCTAAGGAGTTAATTAGCTCCAATGAGATACAGAGGAGGAGGCTCGGGCTCAGATCCAAGTCCCGTCTGCATGGAAGACAAGTGGCACATTATACACACAGACCAAAAAGAATAAAAATAGTTCCAGTGTCCCTGTATGTCAGCGTCCTGTTTTACCCAGAGTCAGTCCCCAGCTGAATGTGTGAGGTTGTCAGGTCTGTTCTATGTTCTAGTCCTGTGTCTGAATGCAGCAGAAGTGGGTGGTACTTTCACTGGAGGAGAACTCAGCTAATGTTATGGTGTTATAACCATCAGAAAATAGACCATTATAAATAAAGGCACATTTGCAATATTTCAAAAATTTGTAAAAAAAAAAAAAAATAAATAAAAATAATAATAATAATAATAATAATAATAATAATAATAATAAATAAAATAAAATAAAATAAAAACAAATAAAAAAATAAATAAAATAAAAAACAAATAAACAAACAAATAAATAAATAATTAGAATTTCTCAAAACTGTGAATAAACTTGTAGACATTGTCCCCAGGAACTACAAATAAAATTTAAATGAATCTGACCAATAGTTTTAGAGAACAAGATTGTTGAATGGCAGACACTGGTGGCCTTGAAATTGACCCTTCACGGTCACGTCAAGGTCAAAGGTCATGGACCCAAATCAAAGTCCATATATGACTTCCTATCAGTGATCAATAGGAAATATATTGATATCTGTAACTATTTGACATGTTATAAACCATTAAAATATGGACCATTATAAGTAAAGGCACATTTTTAATATTCACAAAATTTGTTGAAAATTCAAAATTTAAATTTCTCAAAACTATGAACACACTTTGTGAACATATCACAGGAAGCTACATACAAATTTACATTAACCCAACCAATAAGTTTGAGAGAGCAAGATTGGTGAAATATAGACATTGGTGACCTTGAGTTTGACTCTTCAAGGTCACTCAAGGTCAAAGGTCATGGAGCCAAATGACAGTCCATATATGACTTCCTATCAGTGATCAATTGGGAACTAATTATCAGTTCTGGGGGGGGGTCACAAAATCTTGTATCATAAAATGTGAATTTCTTTCTTTTTTTTGGATTGTACTTTGGAGATGCACAATGAAAATAAATACAAAATCAATCAAAAAAAATAAAAAATAGTTACTATATTGATATCTGTAACCATTTACATGTTACAAATAACCATCATCAGAGTATGGACCATTATATGTAAAGGGCACATTTCTAATATTTGTATATTGAATACTATTGTATATTTTTAATGTTTGTAGCATTAAATGTGTATAATTGTGAACAGTCTTTGCAGACATTGTCCCACAGAAGGTACATATAAATGTGACTGAATCCGACCAGTAGTTTGGTGGGAGTAGATGTTTGACAGCGGTGGCGTGCCCTGCGGCGGCATTGTTCATGACAACAGTGGATGATGACACGGCACCTGAGGAGCAGGTTGTCCACAATGTGATTCCACTCAAGGACAAGATGCCCCGACTGTGTTTTTCAGATGTGCAATGCAAAGCAAAGAGCAGCCTGACAGTGACATTTGTCAGGTGTCAGTCTTCACAGACTGCTGTCCAACTTTTGCTGCGGGTTTGCTGAAGCGCAGGCCGTTGGGTCTTTGAGAGGAATCCGTGTGGACAGACTGGGTTTGTGTTCTCAGGTGTCACCAAGCCACTGGTTCCTGAGCGCCGCCCAAACTCTCTGGGATACAGCCTCATTCTGTGAGAAATGTGGGATTTAAGTGACTACAGACGCACAGCACACGCACCGCCAAAACACAGCATCTTCTATTCTTTACAGCATGGGTAAACATACGGCCCGTGGCCCAAAACCGGCCGCCAAGGAGTCCGATCCGGCCCATGGGGTGAATTTATGAAATGAAAAATTACACTGAAGATATTAACCCTTTATCGGGCAACTGACTATTTTTAGTCATTTCCACACATTACAAGTCAGTGACAGCAACAGTTCCAGTGAGGACAGTGAGGAACAAATTGCGTCCAATGTGGTCTCCAGGGTCTGTAAGGTCCACCTCTGAGGTCCAATGTGGTCTCCAGGGTCTGTAAGGTCCACCTCTGAGGTCCAATGTGGTCTCCAGGGTCTGTAAGGTCCACCTCTGAGGTCCACTGTGGTCTCCAGGGTCTGTAAGGTCCACCTCTGAGGTCCAATGTGGTCTCCAGGGTCTGTAAGGTCCACCTCTGAGGTCCAATGTGGTCTCTCAGGGTCTTAAGGTCCACCTCTGAGGTCCAATGTGGTCCCAGGGTCTGTAAGGTCCACCTCTGAGGTCAATGTGTCTCCAGGGCTGTAAGGTCCACCTCTGAGATCCACTGTGGTCTCCAGGGTGTGTAGGTTCACCTCTGAGTCCAATGTGGTCTCCAGGTGTAAGGTCCACCTCTGAGGTCCACTGTGGTCTCCAGGGTTGTAAGGTCCACCTCTGAGTCCACTGGGTCTCCAGGGTCTGTAAGGTCCACCTCTGAGTCCACTGTGGTCTCCAGGGTCTGTAAGGTCCACCTCTGCATGAACAGTGAGTGGATCTGCTTTTTTGGTACCATGAAGTAATGGTACTATGTAGGAATGATGTTCAAAGGGATCATATGATGTGGACAGGGTCTGGATCAGCACACATGGGTCGAATGTTCTAATTGTTTTCTTGTATTTTTATATATACTTTTTTAGCTTTTTGCCAAATACGGTCAAGGAACCAAATACGTTAACTTCATGACCTTGATTTGTACGGAAGCGTATTGCATTCACAAAAAAAATAATTTCGGCTCTGTTTTTCTGAATTAATGAGATAATTATCTCATAATTACGAGAAAAAATAAGTTAAAAAAAAAATCGGCGCTGTTTTTCTGAGTTTATGAGATACTGTTTCCTGAAAAAAAAAAAAAAAGCTCTGTTTTTATGAGTTTACGAGATACTGTTTTCCGAAAAAAAAAAAAAGCTCTGTTTTTATGAGTTTACGAGATACTGTTTTCCGAAAAAAAAAAAAAAAGCTCTGTTTTTATGAGTTTACGAGATACTGTTTTCCGGAAAAAAAAAAAAACTCTTTTTTTATGAGTTTACGAGATACTGTTTTCCGAAAAAAAAAAAAAAAGCTCTGTTTTTATGAGTTTACGAGATACTGTTTTCCGGAAAAAAAAAAAAAAGCTCTGTTTTTGAGTTTACGAGATACTGTTTTCCGGAAAAAAAAAAAAAAGCTCTGTTTTTATGAGTTTACGAGATACTGTTTTCCGAAAAAAAATAAAATGTGGCTGTGTTTCTCTGTCAGTGGGACAGTGGTCCCTGGTCCAGGCAGGAGCTCCTTCTATCTGTGCTGCTGAAAGCCTCTCGGGGGAGCGTGAAGTTGTTTCCGTTCTCGTAACCGGTTCTCGGATTACGGATCATGGAACTAGTTTCGTTCACAGAAATCAGAACCAAGCCCCGCTTCGTGCACGGATCAAGCCCTTCAAGCACACCGGCGCTCGGAGCCTGTAACCCGCTTCCTGACAGGGCACGACCGCGGTGATGGGAGTTGGCATTAATGAAGTCAAATAAAATGACATTCACCAGCATTAAAGAAAATACACAGCAGAAGAGTGCAAATGTGGATTCATTTATTTGTCACCTGATGGAAAGCATTAGTCAGAACTAGATCCATGGAGGAGCGGCTTGGTGTACCGGTTCGTCCCCCCTCCAATAACTTTCCATCAGGTCCAGGTGGACAGCTATCCGCTCCCCGGTGTGTAAGCCGGACTGGAGCGGGTGGACGGAGCAGCTCAACTCGACAGAACCCCGGCGCTCGGAGCCTGTAGCCCGGCTTCCTGACAGGACAGGACGCGGTGATGGGAGTTGGCATTAATGACTACACTACTACTAGGACTCCTGCCATGGGGCGGGTGTCCTGTCCCGGCATTGGGCCGACCAGGTGAACCAGTGTTTTCCATGGCTGGTGGTCCTGTGCCAGCTGCTCTGCGTCCTCCATGGTAACTCCATGTTGTCGGAGGTCGCCTGCAATGACGTCGAGCCATCGGGTGCGGGACTTGCCTTGTGGTCGTTTCCAGTCTGCGGCCTTTGGGTCAAACTGAAGGATGGCTCTTGTTGGATGGTCAGGAGGGAGGCGGAGGACATGACCGAACCAGCGGGGGCGACGTTGCGCGGCCAGGCTGGATGCTTTGGGCTGGCGTGTGCGGGCTCCAAGCACCTGATTGGAAACCCGCCGGGTCCACCTGATGTTTTCGATGGTTCTGAGAGCCCTGCTATCAAAGCCACTCTATTCTGGCAGCCAGAGTCTGGTTTAAGGGCCATGTTTCCGAGCCATAGAGCAGGATGGAGAGGACGGCAGAGTTGTAGATCCGGAGCTTCGTCCTGCGTGAGATGGTCTGGTTCCGCCACAGTGGTTTCCAGAGAGACTGCAGAGCTGATGCTGCCAGGGCCCTTCTGCGGGTAATCTCTGGTTTTAGGTCCCCGTTGTCTGTCATCACCCCAGATACACAAAGCTCTTGACAGGTTCTACAATGTCATTACTAAGCTGCAGGGGAGGTGGATCTGGCCCATCACTGACATGCGTGAGGTTGGTTTTTGTCCAGTTCACTTGGAGGCCAAGCTTCTGTGCCTCTTCACTGTAACTGCCCAGAGCATCTGTCAGCTGACTGTAGGATGTGCTGAGCAGGATGGTGTCAGCAGCGTACTCCAGGTCCTGGCATTAATGAAGTCAAATAAAATGACATTCACCAGCATTAAAGAAAATATCACAGCAGAAGAGTGCAAATGTGTATTCATTTATTTGTCGGACCTAATGGAACGCATTAGTCAGAACTAGATCCGTGGAGGAGCTCTTGGTGCCCCGGTTCACCCCCCACCCCCATAGCTTTCCACCTGGACCTGATGGAAAGCTGTCCGGGGGTGGGGGGTGAACCGGGACACCAAGACGCATATTTTCTTTAATCATGGTGAATGTCATTTTATTTGACTTCATTAATGCCAACTCCCATCACCGCGTCCTGTCCTGTCAGGAAGCCGGGCTACAGGCTCCGAGCGCCGCTGTTCTGCTGTGTTGAGCTGCTCCGTCCACCCGCTCCAGTCCGGCTTACACACCGGGGAGCGGATAGCTGTCCACCTGGACCTGATGGAAAGTTATTGGAGGGGGGACGAACCGGTACACCAAGCCGCTCCTCCATGGATCTAGTTCTGACTAATGCTTTCCATCAGGTCCGACAAATAAATGAATCCACATTTGCACTCTTCTGCTGTGTATATTTTCTTTAATGCTGGTGAATGTCATTTTATTTGACTTCATTAATGCCAACTCCCATCACCGCGGTCGTGCCCTGTCAGGAAGCCGGGTTACAGGCTCCGAGCGCCGGTGTGCTTGAAGGGCTTGATCCGTGCACGAAGCGGGGCTTGGTTCTGATTTCTGTGAACGAAACTAGTTCCATGATCCGTAATCGGAACCGGTTACGAGAACGGAAACAACTTCACGCTCCCCCGAGAGGCTTTCAGCAGCACAGATAGAAGGAGCTCCTGCCTGA